>NW_015170289.1:477499-494356 GCF_001447785.1 Gekko japonicus | reverse complement strand
TTGGGGATGATTGGGGGTACTGTTATTGGGCAGTTAAATATAAAAGTGGGGGGTAAAAGGTTTTAAATGTTTGACTCAGTTTATAAAAAGAGCAATGATGATAGACTTGATGTTACTAAGCTTGTTGGAGGATCTCCTCTCTTGGGTTTTTAGATAGTAGTGGGTTCTTTACTTTCTCCTGTATGTGTAGTTTTCCCCTTCCCTTTTTTCTGTTGTTTTTGTAGTGATTAAAAAATAATAACAAATCCCCTCCAAGGCTTAAAAAAAAAAGATGTACCATGAGGCAATAGGCAAATAAGGGAACAAGCACCAGTGTATACAGGGGTCCCACTTCTTTTCAGCTCACCAGGAATAGATTCAAAGGCAAGCTTCAGTATAAAATGATTTCCTTTACTAAAGATGTATCACAAGCATACAATATCACAAACACACTCACAATTATACAGTTCGAAGAAGAAGAAGAGGAGATTGGATTTATACCCTGCCCTTCACTACCCAAAGGTGTTTCAGAGCGGCTTACAAACTCCTTTCCCTTCCCCTCCCCACAACAAGACACCCTGTGAGGTAGGTGGGGCTGAGAGAGCTCTTGACAGAAACTGCTCTTTTTCAAAAACACCTTTTATCAGAACTAAGGCTTGCCCAAGGTCATCGAGCCAGGTGGAAGTGGAGGAGTGGGGAATCAAACCCGGTTCTCCCAGATTAGAGTCCGCGCACTTAACCACTACACCAAACTTAGAAAATTAGATAGAAGAGGATAGCACTTTCGCATTAGCAGGATGTTTCGTTGAGGGGTAATACTGTTACCTGTCCACGACGGGATGGAGCAATCCTCAGGAAAAAATAAAGGAGACTACAGGGAAATGGGGTCGTGTCTTGAGCCAGCATAGACATGTGGAAAGACTCTTGGGTAGCTAATCCAGAGTCAGCAAGATAGGTAGGGGTTAGGTGCAGAGAGAGAGAGAGCACATGGCTGGGAGCCTTTAAGAGGGGGGCTTTGGGAGTTGGGCCAGGCTGGTCACATGTCTTGGCCAACCTCCTAATAGTCCATCCCAAAAACATCCTATTGGAGCAGGATTTAGGGGGAGGGAATTAAGGGAGTGGACAATATTGAGATCTACTAATTTTGGGGTGAACAGTAGCACCTGAAGGGATTATGACTCATGCGGCCAGAGTCTTTGTCATTAAGTTTCCATGATTGTCTTCTGTCTGTCACTTTTCAGCTAGGTGAGGTTTTGTGGGGGAGGAGAATGTTGCCTGCGTGTGTTGGAAGAGGCTTCTCATGGCGTTTGGATTTCTTTGTCTCTGGTCTTCTCTCTGGGTTTACAATGCTTCACATGGCTAGGGAGCTGGTCCATCTTACAGCAGGCAAGAGGGCAGGTAACTTCCAGGAACCATTGGCACAACATCTCACAGGAAAGCTTTCTGCTTCTGGGTGTGTGTCTAACTAGCATCCTTTTTGGGTCACCACACAGTTCAATCCAGGTTTTATTACTTATGAACTTTGTCCATAAGAGCGCAATATGTGCCTTGCAGGGCAACAATTGGGGAAGCAAGCTATGATGCAGCAGCAGAACTGGAAGCAGGAGATGGCCAGTTCCACTGCGAGCCTGATGGAAGCCCTCTGGGGGCCTGAACTGGCCCTCAGGCTGCATGTTTAATACCCCTGCATTAAATCATCTAATCTTTAAAAAGTCTCTCATTTGCCTGCATACCAGTATAAGTGCTTAGATAATGAAGGTATGTTGTATTATCTTCTCATTTTGTTAAGGGACAGGACCGTAGCTACAGAGGGGTCCCCTGGGGTCTGGCCCCCTGACTTCCTGTCAAGCCCCCCCCCACTTCCTATTTACTCCATCTGGATTTGCACCAGGGGCCATGGGCTGGAGTTCGGGACACCTGTTAGGAAGGCTGAGGCTGCACTGCACTGCAAGAGAGTGCCCCTGAGTGTATGCTGAGGACAATGAATCGATCCAGGGTGACCAGACAGCAAAGTAGAGTCACCTGCCACTCCCCCCCCCATAGACGCCAGACAAAGTACTACTCTCAGAGAGTAGAAAGGAAGCTGGGGGCAGTGTGGGCCACAGAGGCAGCAAGAGTTGGGCCGCAGGGGGCTGGCATCGAGGATCAAAGGGCAGAATGGGGCATCTGGACTGTGCCACTCACATGCTTCTGTCGCTGCCGCTGCCAGGGAACATGCTGCCCGCCTGCCCATACCTGTCCTGGCCAGGAGGCAGGAGAAGAGAGGTGCATGGTGAGTCCCCACGGGCCCTCCATGATCAGGCTGCAGACACGGCAGAGGAGAGAGTCCCCCAAGGCCAGTGGCCCTGGCATTTTCAGGAGGCACTGGCCACCCCCTTCTATGGCTCCTTGCTTCAGGTGGGGGGTGGGTGCGGTGGTCATGGCAGGGGGAAGGAAAGGCGATAGCTGCTTTGTCCCACTGGATCCTGGTGCGCCCTTTCCTCCAGCCACCACATGGGAAGACCAGCTGGGACAGGGGCCAGCCAGCCTACATGAGTGTTTTGTTTTTTTAATCATTTTAGTGCCCCCCAACTTTTTAAAAGGCCCCCCAAACTGAAAAATCCTGGCTACAGTCCTGTTAAGGCGTGATTCATATGCTACTGAAATGGTATAGAAGCCATATCAATTGAAGAAGAATGGGTTCCTTTACTATAGCTGTCCCGGAACACCATAATGTATAAGTAGAAAGGAACCATGTCTTGCCAATCTTGTTCTTTTTCAGCAACCCACATGCTACTGAAACAGTGTAGGAGAACATGCCACATTCTCATTTTTGTTGATTGTGTGTTCCTATTGCTTCGTTGTTGTTTTTCCTGCATGTGTTTTGCTCCCTCTAGTGGTCAATTCAATATTTCATTGGTTTACATCCAGCATATCTCCCTGCAGGTTTCCATGACAGGTAGCAGAACATGTACAGAATTAAAAAAAAACACAACCCCCCCCCCAAGCAATAGGGACACACAACTGACAAAAATCGGAAGAGCCATTAGGCTGCTTAAACCCCATTGCAGTTGACAACATTTGCAGGGCTATCCTGAATTGAGCTATACCTTTGCTATACCATTTTAAATCCATTGAATGAGCTTAGAAGTATATGTCTATTTAGGTCTGTTCTGTTAAGCAGCTTAAGAGTATGCGGGATTTCAGCCCTGCTGCCTCTCCATTTACTAGCCACGTATATGAATTCATGAAGCGGCCTCTAAGTCAGACCACCTGTCCACCACCCAGCCTTCTATGATCTACTCTGATGGGCAGCAGCTCTCTGATATCTTTCCCAGTTCTGCTGCCTGACATACTTTTAAATGGAAATGCCAGGAATTAAACCTGAGATGGCCTGCATATGAAGCTCTGCCACTGAGCTAAAGCTCCTCTCTATATTTATCTACCATGGTCTTGGTTGCTGATGAAGCAAGATATTGCCAGCAAACAACACCTCATGCTGCAAAACATCAGTTAACTCTGAGAGAACTTTCCCCTTTTTACAAGAATCCACTTTACTGTTGCTCTTCTGACTTTTAAATAGTGAATTCAGAACCATTACTAGAACTCGTGCCATTTGGTACAAAGCCAAACATATAAGTTCTAAAGCATTTCCACTGAATTTATCTGGGTACGCATATATATATTTAGAGAGAGAGAGAGAGAACAAGCATTTGCTATCCATAAATCATTAAGTTAACATATTGAAGCTGCAGGGGGCACTGGTACACTGTGTATTCACACTGCAGCTGTGTCATAGGCATGATTTGCCAGGGACCACTGAGGATTATAGATAGAGGGAAAGCATATAATCAATTTAAAGTTTGAAAAATTAGCAAAATATTTATATGCAAAGGTATTTCCCCCCCAAAATACATTTTCCTTTAAAAATAAATATATCTGTCTGCTTGTTACATTATGCTAGCATATGGGGCAGAACTGTTTCCTTAACTTTTACAATCAAGGTCTCACAAAGGTCATTCTGCCCTTAAAATACAGCATCTCAATAGCAGCAAACAAACAGCCGTGTTTTTGCAGCCTACACTTACTTTGCCAGGTGTATTCCTAAAGGATCCTGCTTAGGGCTGCTTTACACATACTAGCAGCCCAATAAAGGCTTCCCAGACATGTTTGCATGTGGATGTGGTGCCATGTGCCATAACATTTGAACTCCACTCATCACAGGAATCAGCTCTGTTGCATGGAGAGGTCCCATGCTTTAGCCAGCTAGCACCAGGAATGTACCTTATTGGCTGTTAGTAGGTTAACCCCTACTTTAATCTTGATCTGCTCAAATCACACATTATGAGATGCATTATGATTCTGTACAAGAGAAATACTCTGATATATTATACCTTGGTGTCCATCAGTCTGGTTTCTTAACAATAACAACAGAGAATAATATATATGTTTCCCTGCCCTCTCCTTTTATTCTGTCCTATCCATCTTTCTTCTGGGTCTCCCTGTATGCCACCCTGTGAGTGCTCTTTATAGAAGAGAATCCAGCAAACTCTTGATGGCAAATACACACTTTATTGAACTAAGTTACTAGTTTTGACCTAAAACATCCCTCTGCCTTTAGAAGGACACAATGACTTTGATCAGCATTTTCTTTCCTTTCTCCTTAGTTTAGTAACTCTCTGCACACACTGAGCTGGCAGTAAGTGCTGTTGAATTCTGTGGAACTTGTACCATATGTAGGCTTGGGCCACACAGCCTCCTAAAGCCTGTTATGTGTGTCAAGAAAACAGTTAAGTTCCTATAGAACGTTTGCTAACCATCATGTCATATAAAGTGTCTCACAAATCCTCCTAGTTCAACCTTTATGAGCATTTCTATCTATAAGCCTTCATTCTTCCTATTAGGGATTTGCCCAAGCATTTCAGGTCAGGTAGTATAACTGGGTGGCATCTCTGAGTGGACCATAACTGCTTCTCCGTTCTCTACTCTCTTTAAATATAACTTGGGCCCCTGCCACACGGCAGGGGAAAAGCCCTTTAAAGCGCGGCTTTTAAAAGCCGCACCAACGTTGATACGGCTCGGCGGGATCCCCCGGATCCCCCGGCCGAGCCGCCTTTTCTCCCTGGCGCGATCAAACGCCGGAGAGAAAAGACGGCTCTAACTGGGAGCCGGCCGATCTGCGCATGTCGGAGCATGCGCAGTTCGGCTCCGGCCCGGGGTTGAGCCGGCGCAAGGGAGCGCCGGCGATCAGACGCCCGGGAAGAAGCGCCGTGTCCACTTGAACCACCGAGGTAGGTGGTTCATTTTGCGGCGGTTCTTCCCGGGTTTGGGCCAGTTTGGGGGCGGAAGCAGAACGCTTCCCAGATGTGGTGGTGTGATCGCGCTGCTTTGATTCGCCCCCAAACTGGCCTGCAACTGGCCCAAATCGCCGCGTATGAACGGGACCTTAGTTTCTTTTTCCATTCTGGCAGAGGGTGGAATGAATATCCTGTACCATGGGTTGGATCCAGTGGAAGAGTTCACTGAAAATGTCAGTGGAGCAGATATTCCTCTGCCCCAAGCAGCCTGCCATTTGTCCTGAAATTCCTCTCTGAGAGCCAGAAGTTTCAGAAGCAAGACATGCCACAGGATGGGGGAAAGTTGCTGCAGCAGTGATGGTGAAACACCTCTTTTCCCCTCTTCTACTCATACTATGCACCAGCAGTTATGAGGGAGGGAAAGTTCTGCAGTCCCTTCCTTCCTGCCCTGCAGTATATTTTACTTATAAGGCTCTCCCAATCCTCAGAGAAGAGTTTTAGGACAAACAGTAGGCTGCCTGAGGAGGAAGAAGGTTAGGAAAGATATACTCCACCAAAAACAGGCAAAGCCAGCAAACCCCGCCTTCAGTCTCTTGTTCCTGTGCTGCTTCTCTTTCGGTTTTCTCTTGCTGGCATGGGGCTGCCCCTTCGGCTTCTCCTTGCAGAAGGAAGCACAGAGGATGCCGGCCTCAAGTCCCCAGCAAACCCCACTTCCTTGGTGCCGCCCTCCTCTGCGAGGTCCAGGGCCAAGGGAGAGCCTAGCGGGCTGGCGCTGGAGATGGCAAAGCAGGAGAGCGCCGTGGTGATTAATGGAAAGACAAGCTGGGGCAGGGGCCAGTCAGCCAGAGTGCGTGAGTTTTTGAATTTTATTTTTATTTGAGTGCCCCCCAACTTTTTACAAGGCCCCCCGATTTAAGAAATCCTGGCTATGGGCCTGGATGGGGGTCACAGCTTTCCAGCTCCTCTCCCTCCATATAGGCAGCTCCTTTCTGCCTTAAACCCCCCCCCCTTGTAACCTGCCCCATAGAGAAGGATTCTCAAGTTGATTTCCACACATATGTGAAGAGGTTAGCAGTGACTCTCAGAAGCTCATCTTAAAATAAATGCTATTAGTCTTTAAGGTGCCTCTAGACTTTTATTTTGCTACAACAAACTAATATAGCTATCCCTTTGCAATCACTCTACCACTGAGATTCTTCTTAAAATCCATCATCATCAGTGAAGTGTGCTGCTTACTCACAACATCTGATTTGCTGTATTTTGTTTGGTTAGCAGGCAAGTACTGGAGCTACTCCAGTAGTTTCCACTCTAGTGCTTCAGTTGTAAAATGTTGATACAAGAGGCACAATCTGGTCCTGCTGATTCAGAAATCAGTGTAGCATATTGTACATTTTAATTTCTGTAACAGAGTAGGCTGAAAGGGATAGATGAGTCCATCTTCTTTAAAGATGAGAGTAGTAAAAAAAATGCTTAGAAGGCAGAGGTTGTGAAATCACTCCTGGGGGGGGGGGAAATCCCTAGACCTTAAACAATTAAATACCACCATTTAGTGAACATCTCCTTTTGGGGTAAGGTGCTTAAGTGGGTGATGGATGAACATCTCAAGGCTTTCTTGGATGAAATAGGTTAAACTGACTTTGAGCCTGGCTGTGGTCTCCCTGATACTTTAAAAGGAGATGGACAAGGTAAAGAGAGTGGATTTTCCTGGATATATTCACATCTTGCAATTCAATCACCTAGGGTAACCTTCTGTACCAGTTGGCTGGTATGGAAATTAGAGGCTCATGCTTCAGTGGCTCCACTCCTGCCTAGCATACTGGTACCTGAAAGTAGTGTATTTTAAAATTTTAGTATGTTTTAACTTCTAATGGCCAATGGCCATATACAATAAACTTGTCTGCATTGACTAGCGCTCAGGGATTATTGCTTGAGTCCAAGACATCTATGCTATGGCATCCTGCAGGGATCAATTTTAGCTTCCATGCCCTTTCCCATCCACATGACATCACTGGGTGAGATCATCCAGGGTTTGCAGTAAGATATCACTAGCATTTGAATGACATTCAACTCTATTTTTCCTTTTCATTGGCTGAGTCAGGGAATTCTAGAACCACTGTTTGCAGCAATAATGAACTGAATATCAGTCAATAAACTGAAACTCAATCCAGACTATAGTTTCAAGGATCACTTTTTATACTTTCCAACTAGACAGATAAATTTGATGTGCTGCTGCTTTTTAAAATAATCTTTTTATTAATTTAAAAAAAAATAACAGAATAATCATACATTGTTTTCACATCCCAGAAAAACAGAAGGCAAAAGACTGGAAAAAAATAGCATATAAACAATAATCAATTATTCATTCCATCTCTCTAATAAGTTATCATCTCATTGATTTTACAAATCACATACTTCATGCCTCTCTACAAATTTACCAAAATTTAATTATTAAATTGTCAAATATCTCCCCATGGATCTATATTTAAGATACTAGATACCTCGTTTTTAATAAACCACTTTATTGAAAGTACCTTGCTAATTGAAAATCTGTCTAGATCCAACTGTTTTCACCCAACCTCTAATTTCAATTTGCCATTCATTCATTGGTATCAATATAACCTACTCATAACACTGGAGAAATGATAGCAACTCACACAAGAGACAAAAAGGACCATTACTTACTCCCTCTTTCACATTTTCCATTTTGATCACTTCTTAAATGAGGGAGCAAACAAACAGTTAAAATCCTATCTACCAAAGAGAGAAGATTGTACCCAAAGATTTCTGTTTGCTAATTTTGTTGTAAGCAGCCTGCCAAACTATGTCCATGATATTCATTGTCTTATTTTTTACATTTTTTGTTAATGATTTAAAGATTAGTATCTTTAAAATTTCTTTTTCTTAAACCAATTTACACAGGGGAGGGGAGTACACACCTTGTTTAAACTACCATTTACAACCCAAATAAAACCCAGTATTTCATTTAATCATATCTTCCATCTTCAGTCTTAAAAATCAATATAACTCCTATAAATAGTGAAAGAATGTTTTAAAAAATAAACAAATTAACCGACTCCAACATCTTCTTTTAACATTTCATTACAAACAAAATCTGTGTACATTTACTTCACAATGTCCATTCCTTTATCAAAAGCCATCATTTATCAAAAATGAAAAAATATATTACACACCAAATCATAACATAATTTCAGATTCCCCCCCCCCATCTTTCTGTTTCCTCTTCCTTTTTCCCAACTTCTTTCCGATGTCTAAAATTCTTGTATTCTTGGACTCTTAGTTTCAGACTTGATCTGTCCTTTTTCCATGTAGCATTTATCACTCTTTTGGGGATTTTAGAGTTCTTTCCTCCATAATTAACTCCTTGTTTTTAGTCACCTTCTTTCTCTTTCTCCTTTGTACAACAATTTTTAAGGAATGTCCTTTTTTACTTGTTTTTTTGCTTTGATCTTATTTGGTCATTCTGCTGATGTTTTCTATGTACATCTGATTCATGAGTTACATTCTGCATGATCCCTTGTCTCTTATCTCGTAGCTCCCTCTCCTGGCTATAATATTGTAATTCAGTTGTAGCTTGCAAATGCAGACTAGATTCTGTGTTTTCACCAATGTCTACAAATTCATTCCTAGGTTCTTTAAATAAGGACTTACAGGCTATTTCAACAACTTCTTTAATTGTAGTTGACAAGAATCTCTTGAATTGTTCAAAAGTTAGTTCTTCCACTAACATATTCAAATCCCATTCTTCCTCTTCCTCATAGGTTGCCATTTTCTTGTTATTTTCAGCTCGTTATTCTTTTATGTTTTATTCACCAGTATTTAAGTATAATGTTCAAGATATCCACATGTTCTAACAGTCTTACTTTCGACTAACAATATAACTATGAATTTTTAAAGCAGTTTATTTTTCTGAGTTCTTACCTCCTTTTCTCGGCACCGTACAGTTTTTCCCCTGGTCCCTACATAGCCCCTTTCTTATACATTTTAGGGGTAATTAAAGGGGCTTTTCTATGCTCTGTATTAATTTTTGTGTTGCATGAAGTATACAAAAAGTATTTTTCCAGTTAAGCTCACTGTAAGTATCTTTTCTTGCTGCAATGTATTGCTTGCAGATAAAAAAAATATTGATTAAAACCGGCTGGTTGCTGCTATGAAAACTATGGAGGCAGCCATGTTTTCTCCTCCTTTGCGCTTCCGCATTGGGGCACAATGTCAACACCCCCATGATTTGCCATCGACAGGGGGGGCGAAGAGGCCTCTTGCAACTTTGCCTCCCTCCAGGAAGCAAAGTTCGGCTCCCCCATTGGCGTGGGGGGCTCCAAAAGAATGCAATGGGATCGGGCGGTTTGGAGAAAGCTGAGACCCATCCGCTTGCGGCGCTGCACCGGAAATCCTCTCGATGTGCTGCTGCTTGATTATCCACCCAGTCAGGAGGAGCATGTTCACAACATTAGGGAGTTTTTGGATCTAGACCTTCAAATTGATTTACAGGTTTTCTTTGTAGTGCATCATGTCTTTTACCACCTTTGTGTGATGCACCAGCTGTGATCTACCTTAAGAAGTGTAACTAGTGATTAATACTCTGATCACATCTAGGTTAGATAATCTGAATCCACTTCATGCACATCATGCCTCTGGAAATGGTTGAAAAACTATAAGTGGAGTAAATATGGCAGCCAGATTGCCGACTGACACCAGATATATTTTGCCAGCTGTACTGGCTGCTTATTTACTTCTGGTCCCAGTTCAAAGTGCTGGTTATCAAAGTCCTTAGTGGCTTTGAACAAGTGTACCAAAAAGGATCCTTTTTACCATATCTGTTAATGGATGGCAATCCATCTTCTGTTCCTATGAACTTGGCTGAGGCTTTGGATGCTGTGGCTGGATGGTTGTGGCGGAGTGCCCATAGGTTAAATGAGTCCGGGGACCCCTGCAGTTGGCCACATCAAGATTACCTAGCTTTACTGATTAGGGAGAAAGGCTTTAAAACCAATAATTAAAAGATATTCCCTTTCCAATTTGTGGAAGTGGAATTTTCTATGTAGGCTGGTTTAAATAATCCACCTAACAATTGTAGTATGTCTTGGCATACAATGGCTTTTCTCAGCAGAAATAATATTGTATTCAGTCACAAGTATCCCATATAAGTAAACATAAAGCAATGTTGCAAAAAACAACAACAACCCTTATATTAGAATTTCCTTAAAGTCCCATGTCAATATTACTGCATTTCAACATGTAATTTGGTAGACATAAGCTCTGTACACAATGAGATTCAATATGCCATAACCAGAAAATTTAGTATGAGCTTTCAGACTTTTGAAATAAGATTTGCATTTGCATTATATGAAGACTGCTGAATGGATCTTGCTTGTGCCCATGTGTACTGATTGTGTATAGCTGCCTTTTTTTGCTGTTGCCAACTCCTGCTTTTGTATACCCGCTTGGCTAATTGCTTTTGTGTAGCCCTTAAGCAGCCAGTCCTCCCTGACATTCCTGAGGAGTGGGGAGAGTGTGAATGTTTGAAAGGAGTTATAGCTAAGGCGCCTCTTGTATTGTTCCTAAGCAGCCCCCATAGAGTTCACAGGCCCCAGCTTGAGCCTTGGCCTTGGGAGACACACTAAGAGATATCGCTAGTTAGGTCGTATATTCTCTCATGACCTGTAGTTGGCTTAGTGGGTACCCTACAATCTATCCCAATGCTTTTACCTGCCAGTTCTGGCAAAGGTGTTCACCTGACCAGAAGCCATACTTTACCAATAAACCTGTTAAAGGACTATTGCGTACTGAGTGGTTACTACAGGATCTGACACTTTTACATACGTGTCTTTTGTGCATGCAGAAAATAAAGCATACAAACAGGGAAAACATATGCTGAAATAAAGTCTCAGAAGACAAATTTCTCCTTTCAGTGTGTTTAGCATTCTTATCCATTTTCTTTAATGTGTTGTGCTTTAGAGCAATGCAATCTGGTAGAGTAACAATGGCAACTATATTCTCATTACAAGACATTCCCAGAAGATAGCATAGAGATCTTGGAAGCCTGCTGTGAAGTTCTTAATTGTTTATGAATGCATAACAGAACAACTTTCCTTTATTTACATGTTTTTGTAATTGGCAAGGCATCAAATGGTAGCCTTCAAATCTCAGTGGCATCAGACAACGATAACATTGACCACCGTTTTTTCTCTAACAGTTTTTTTTGGGGGGGGGGAATCTGCATATTTTTGGCTTTCATTGGTTCTTTGCCAACATAATATTTCTTTCACTATTGCAAAACGGAATCCTGTTGCAGTGATACACAGATTCATGTGGAACTTCCAAAATAATGTTATTTTTATAAAACTTTCTAGAGTGTTCCCTTATTTAACCTTATTGTATAGCAGATAGCAGGGGGGATTAGTCCTCCATAATAATGTAGAACAACATGTTTAGACATTGTATATAAAAGGTGTTGAATCTGAATATCTAACAGGAAAAAAACCCCTAATATTTTGCATTCGTTTTGATTTTCTATATAATCTGGGGAACAGAGACTACACCTTTAGATTCTGAAAATAATAAAACAGAACAAACTGAAGACTGAGGTAATGATAGTTGGGAAGGTGATGCTTTGGTGGGTCTGGAACCACTTGTGTTTAGGGTTGCCAGGTCCGACTGTCGTGCCAGCAAGGGAATTGGGGGGTGTTCCAGGAGAGAGCAGGGATGTTGTGTGATGTGCATACTTCACCCAGATGTGATGTAGGCATGCTGGTGATGTTGGGGGGTGATGCTCTGGGTTTGGGGCAAAACCTTATGGTAAAATCACCCTCAAACCATAGATTTTTGACCCAAAACCAGAGCATCACCCCCCATGTCACCAACATACCTTCTGCTGTCATCTGCTCCCTGGATGCCCCCCCCCAATAGAGGGGTGTGGTGCCAGAACCAGTGTTTGGACCGGGCAGTGCTGTATGTCTCCTTGCAGGGGAGAGTCCCCAGAGTCTGGAGATGTGTCATCTGGGGTGGTCCACAGATTGTTTTGTGGGTGCAGCCTGGCCCCAGTGTCTGACTGTGTGATTTTTCTGGGGGTACCATACTTTGGAGAGGCTGGCACAAGAACCACAGTTTGGACCCAGACACAGAATATGTCCCCTTGAAGGGGAGAGGCTGCTGACCATGAGGGTGTATGAAGTGTGGTGGTCCAAACCTTATTTTGGGTTGTAAAGGAACAAGCAGTTCCTTATTCAAATCTCCTTAGAAATAGTGTCGTCACTTCAAATAGAAGGATGTGTGGCCAGAACCAGTGTTTGGACTGGGCAGTGCTCTATGTCTCCTTGCAGAGAACAGTCCCCAGAGTGTAGTGATATGTCATTTGGGGTGGTCCAAAGATTCTGGGGGGTTGCAGCCTGACCCCAGTGTCTGCATGCATGATTCTCCTGGGGGCACTGCACTTTGGAGCAGCTGGCACAAGAACCGTGTTTTGGACCAGGAAACCGGATATATCTTCTTGAAGGGGAGAGTCCCCTAAACGTGGGGGTATATGATATATGGTGTTCCAGACCTTATGTTGGGGTTCAGAGCTTTCCAACTTTCCTCAGTGTTTCTGCATGATTTCATGAATATGTCACAGATAAGGAATGAATAAGGAACTGCAAATAAGGAACCAACTTCAGCCTCCTATGCCTATGTCTCTTCCAGGGGACATCAGAATGTCGCACACAACATCACTCTTTGGGGGTGGGGGGACTTCCTCCCACTGACCAGCTGACCAGGCAGGAGCCAGCAAAAGTGGGCGATCCCCTCCAGGGAATGGTAACCCTACTTATGTTAGATGACATGGAGCTGGTATTTGTAGAGCAGGTTAAGAACTTGGGGATGCTCATGGATCTAACCTTTCTGTTTAAAAAGTGAGTTGGTACAATGGACAGGAGTTCCTTCTGTCAGTTGCATTTCCTCCAACAACTCTCTTTTTTCTTAGACTCAACTAACCTGGCCACAGTAATCCACACTTTTGTAATGTTACGGTTGGACTACGGTATTATGCTGAGCTTCCCTTGAAGACATCCAGAAATTTCAACTAGTTCAGACCGCAGTGGCCTAAGTTTTGTCAGAGGCTAATCAATAGGAACACATCTCGCCTATTTTAAAACAGCTGAATTGATCATGGCCGAGGACTCATATGTCTAGAGGTCCATCTCTCCCCATATGTCCCTGTGCACCAACAGCAGTCTTCTGCTTGCCACCTTCCAGTTATTCTTCTGCTTAAGATGACCCACATGGTATCTTCTTGGGCCCATTCATTCTTTCCACTGGTACTACTTTGAGGAATAGGCTTCCAAAAGTGAGAGGAGCACTGACTTCAAAAGTTTTTTAGGAGGTGCTGTATAGCCATCTTATTTGTGATTTACAGGGGGCTACGCTGAAGGCATTTTCTTAGGGACAGAAATTAATAGACCCATTGGCTTCTCTTATATTCTTATGTTCTTATTGTTCCACCACTGCACCACATTAGCTTGCTGTTAGCATGACTGGCCCAAGGCACAAAATCAATGGGAAATCAAATACATCCCTCAGCAAGTATTGTCAGAATTCATGTGGAATATCCTCAGGTTGGTTTGCTATGTGTTGAAATTTGATCCACATTTTGAGTACACCTAAAGAAGAAACCACTCTTTTACACCCTAACTCTAATGATCAATGCCTCTAAATCAAGGCAGCATGACACACACCGACTTAAAATCCACCTTTGAACTGCCTGGCTTCTATATATACGTGGTGGACTATGATTATAGAGAGTGTCATTACATGATCTTTGCAAAATGGACCCAAGCGAGAGTGACACTGGCATGACAAAGAACTGTACCATGGTCTCCTTCCATGTAGCTCTAACATAGGGCTGCCAGGTACCCTCCGGCCACTGGTGGGGGATGGGAGGTAGGGTTGCCAGATCCAGGTTGGGAAACTCCTGGAGATTTGGTGAGGGAGCCTGTGGAGGAGAGGGACCGCAGTGGGGTACAATGCTACAGAGGGACCACAGTGTGGTACAATGCTATAGAGTACACCCTTCAAAGCATCTATTTTTTCCAGGGGAATTGATCTCTGTAGTCTGGACATGAGCTCTAATTCCCTTGGATCCCCAGGTCCTACCATGAGGCTGGCATGGCATCCCTGCTCTACCATGACGGGAGCAGCACATACTGCTGTGATTCCCATGCCTCACAGTTTTCACAGTGATTAATGAAACACACTCTGCACATACGGGGGGGGGGGGGTTCTTTCTTCACAAGCTTGTGTGTTCTAGAGGTGAGCTCAGGTGAGCCATGGCTCAAATTAAGCCCCAGCAGTCACCCACTTGATCAATGAGCTGTTAATGATTCTGGAACACAAATGGTGCAAGTCCTGCCAGGAATAATTAAATGCTTTCAGGAAATGTTATTGAGATTTCTCCCTCCCTTTCCTCTAATCAATGTAAACAAAACCCTAACTGACATCTCCAAACTGGTAAAAGCTGTATATTTCTTTCTAAAAGACTTCAACAAAATGTGATGTTTTAGAAGAATCCTGTGTAAGTGGCTGCACTTCTAAAGCCTCCAGCAGTGTGCCTGTCTGATTCATTTATTTCCACAGAAATCGTAAACCCTGGCGCAACCAACAACATACCAACAGTGAGTCAAAAACAATTAAGGAGACTAAAAAGGGAGTTATGCAATTTTTGTGCCTTTGCTGTTTACAGTGATTTAAAGTACAAAACCTTGTAGCAGCTACAAAGAATAGACACACAATGCCAGGGAGCCCGAAGCAGAGAGTGTGGTGTGCTGATCAAGTAAGGCTGTTCATAAACAAGCAAGAAATTATACTTGTAAGCATAATTTGTCTCCCTTTTTTAGGCAAAGGGATTTGTTTAATATCTAACCCATTTCACCAAAGAACTTCATAAAAAGATGGTACTGAAGATTTAAATAACTTACAACAGTTCTGAACATTTAAAATAGAAAGGTAGCATCATGCCTGCCACAATTTTCAACATTATCATTGCAATGCATCATTTCAATGGGGATGCCAACACAAAAAAGGATAATAAAAGGTCTGGGGGCACATACAGATCAGAAACTGTACAGGAGTGGATCAGCTGCAGAGAAAAGAACACAGTGAAAACAAATGTAATAAGAAGATGAAGATAAACAATGAGGGAAGGCGGGGGGGATTATCAGGCCCTGTAAAGGGAATCACTGGCATGGAGGAGAGCTTAGCAAAAAGTCCAAAGGAAGACATTTGAGGGCTTAGGCAAAGTTTTTAATTTTCTCAAACAGAAAGATTTCCTTTATAAGTAAAACACACAATTTGTTAACAAACTGCCATATAGTCTGCTTTTTCAAAAAAACAAACAAACACCTTTGAATGCTTGTAAAATTATGAATTGAATGTTACTTAGTTCTGTTTCTGATGTTCTGGATCCAAGTGGGAAGTTTGCATGTTAGACTCTATATGTACAGCTCAGCCTGTTGGACACGAGACATCTTTTAGGAGATCTGGCCATTGACTTAGAGATTTTAAGTATATTAAGAGGTCGCTCCAAGCCAGCCAACCATTCTTCTCTTGAACAGAGCCTACAAAGGTTGCAATCCTCCCCCTTTCTCTTTTCTAGTAGAGTGCACTTAAAGCTCCCAGGACATGAGGGAATTACTTGGAAAGTCTCTCAGAAACCAAAGAACAAATTACAAAAAGCAGTTTTCTTTTGGTGGTGGAAAGTGTTGTCAAGTCACAGTCAACTTATGGTGCTCCAGTAGGGTTTACAATGCAAACACGATTTTACAGCCCACGGCCGTTCCGGCCGTTAGGGCTGGGAGAGCGCCTTTGCCTCCCAGTCAGAAGAGGCAGGGAGCTTTTGGCGCCAAAAGCGCCACATACGGGACTTAGGAGGGGGCGGAGCAGTGAAGGCTTAAAGCCTGGCTCCGCCTTTCCTCCTCAGCAGTCCCGCGCGTTCGTCGGCGAGGCTGGTTGGCGGTACGGCTGCCTGAGGGGAGACCGCATGGCTGAGCTCCTCGTCAGGGCGGGGAACCGACCGAGCTGGAGGCCTGCCGGGGCGAGGGGAGGCCCTGCGTGGACTGCTGACAGGTGGCGTCGCCGCCTTATGCAAGCCTCCGGCTGCGGTCGCGCCGGCGGAGGCGGGGCCAGCCGGGCCTTCGGGGCCAGCATCGGAGGATGTTTGGGGGCTGTGCGAGGCTGCAGTGCGGCCGCCCCCCCCCCGGCCAAGGTCGTGGCGTGGCTCTGCACTATGGGCTGCCTACGACACACTGTTATGGGCAGTATGAAGCTGCTGCCCTGCCTTGTGTGAACCTCTGACGGCGGTCGCTGCGGCGGATCCGGATGCAGCGGGGCCGGCCGGGCCTTGGGGCCAGCATAATAGTTTGTACTGGGACAGTGGGAGGCTGCAGCGCGGCCGCCCCCCCCCCCGGCCCAGGTCGCGGGGCGGCCCTTCCCTTTGGGCTGCTTCAAAAACGTGGGGCCTTGGGGCCAGCATAATAGTTTGTACTGGGACAATGGGAGCCTCGGCGCGGCCGCCCCCCCCCCCGGCCCAGGTCGCGGTGCGGCCCTTCACTTT
>NW_015170289.1:477155-477308 GCF_001447785.1 Gekko japonicus | reverse complement strand
TCTTCTTTGTGAGCTACGGGCATTAAAGTTGTGACCAAGTGATATGGTTGCTGCATAAATTATTCTGCTTGGAGCCATCCTACCTGAGCTAAGACAAAATGTGTGTGTAGGAGGCTAAGGAATTGTGAGCTAGGTCAGACTGGATCAGCTTAG
>NW_015170289.1:473128-473308 GCF_001447785.1 Gekko japonicus | reverse complement strand
GGTTAGCTTTGATACCCGCCACATTTGGTGGGGGGGTGGGAGTACGCTCCCATTGATATAGCTTGTTGCACAGTGAACAAGAGCTGTAATGAGAACTGAGGGTGGTTTGGGTTCTTGGCCACACCCATGCTTCAGGCTGGGCAGCCTGACATATAGCGACAGTGATATACAACTGTCAGA
>NW_015170289.1:412134-472707 GCF_001447785.1 Gekko japonicus | reverse complement strand
CTCCCACCCGGGGCAGGGTGCTCGCCCTATTGAAGAGGTAAGGGAGGGGTCTTCGACCTCTGGCCTTGACCATACCGCATGCTGTGTTGCCCTTGCCGTTGGTTACAGTTAAAGTTGTCAGTTAATAAAGTGGCCCTATAGTTAAACCCAACACTTGTGTCTGCCTCGTTATTTCTGGCTTGGGTGGCAACACGATTTTACAGCCCACGGCCGTTCCGGCCGTTAGGGCTGGGAGAGCGCCTTTGCCTCCCAGTCAGAAGAGGCAGGGAGCTTTTGGCGCCAAAAGCGCCACATACGGGACTTAGGAGGGGGCGGAGCAGTGAAGGCTTAAAGCCCGGCTCCGCCTTCCCTCCTCAGCAGTCCCGCGCGTTCGTCGGCCCACCCTTCCCGCCCTGTTAGTAGTGCAGGCGTTTGCTGGTCGCCAGTTTTGGGGCCGGGTAGGAATTTTTCACCCCTTCCTGTTTGGCACTTGGAGGGGGTGTTTTCGCCTACCCTGCACTGCGGCAGTGTTGCAGGTTTTTATGGGGGTGAGCTTTGTTAGCAGGTCGGTCACTTTTGTTAGGCAGGATGCTATGCGGTATACAGATTGCGGTTCGGGGAGCACCAGCTGACACCCATCATTTGGGGTTTAAGGGGTCCTGTGAGTACAGTCTTTGTGCCTTGCGGCATGGGGCGGGGAAAACGGACTGCCTTTGGGATGGCCCTGTTTAGGTCATAAGGGGTCCTGTGAGTACAGTCTTTGTGCCTTGCGGCATGGGGCGGGGAAAACGGACTGCCTTCGGGACGGCCCTGTTTACTTCCTCTCTTTGAACCTTGCGGCTTGGGGGATGGGGCTACAGGGTTGTCCTGCCATGGCTAGCCGGCCGGGGGGGAGGCCTGTAGTGGGCTCCCACCCGGGGCAGGGTGCTCGCCCTATTGAAGAGGTAAGGGAGGGGTCTTCGACCTCTGGCCTTGACCCTACCGCATGCTGTGTTGCCCTTGCCGTTGGTTCCGGTAAAGTTGTCAGTTAATAAAGTGGCCCTATAGTTAAACCCAACACTTGTGTCTGCCTCGTTATTTCTGGCTTGGGTGGCAAACACTCATGGTCTGCCTCTTCGTAACGACCCTAGACTTCCTTGGTGGTCTCCCATCCAGATCCCAGGGCCAACCTTGCTTAGCTTCTGAGAGCTGATGAGACTGGGTAGCCAAAGCCATTAGGTCAGGGCAGTTTTCTTCCATGCGCACACAAGTAAACTAGTGGGGAAATCTAAGGTGAGAAACTACAGATTACAGAAAGTAAAAACAATGCAGTTTCTTTAGAGCTGCCAGCCTCCAGGTGGAACCTGGAGATCTCCTGGAATTACAATTGACCTCCCAACAGCAGAGATCCATTTCCCCTGAAGAAAATGACGGCTTTGGAGTGTGGACTGTATGGTATTATACTGTGCTGGGGTTTCTCCCCTCCCCAAACCCTACCCTCCCCAGAGGGAGGGCCCACAAGAGAGCAAACAAGTCTAGTAGTGGAATTTTGCTGATCCTCAAAAACCTTGGCACTGTTGAATGGGCTGGAAAGTGAGGAATAATTAGAAGCCTGTTGCTGCTTTGCCAGCGTTTTGGAGTTAGCTGGCACCTCCAACTTATACGGGTAAGAAGCACATAGGGTGTCGTGCAGTAAAGATTTGGCCATGCTATGGCTGGAACTAGGGTTGTCAGCTCTGGATTGGGAAATACCTGAAGATTTTTTTTGGGGGGGGGGTTGAGCCTGGAGAACATGCGGCTTGGGAAGGGGAGGGACCTCAGCATGGCACAATCCCCTAGAGTCCATCCTCCATAGCAGCCGTTTTCTCCAGGGGAACTGATTTATCTATTCGGCAGATCAGTTGTAAAAAGAGGACATCTCCAGGGACCACCTGGATGTTGGCAACCCTACTGGAACCAAAGTAGAATTGCCCAGCATTCAAAACCACAGAACATTTAATCTCCACAATGTTTGTAGGATGCTAGGGCTGGAGAGCCATTGCATAATTAGGTTTTGTTACTGCAGATCACCCTGACATGAATAGCCCAGGCTAGCCTGATCTCATGAGATCTTGGAAGCTCCATAGAATACCAGGGTCATGAAGTGGAGGTAGGCAATGACAAACCACTTCTGAATGTCTCTTGCCTTGAAAACCCTACAGGGTCACCATAAGCCAGCTGTGATTTAATGGCACTTTACAGCACATTGTAGATCAGTGGTTAATCAAGTTGACCCTTTTTTGACCTACCATTTGAGTCACAGCTTCATTTTTAGGGTATGTGGACAAAGGCCAGACTTGGATATTGTACTTTCTTCCCTTTAGAAAACATTTCCCCCCCTCAAAATTCCATTTGAAGTACAGCTGCTTTGAAGATACAAGAGGGTAGCAGCCTCCACAGGGCATACACTGCTTGCTTCATATGCTTTGAAAAGGGGCTGTCTGGTACATGGTAGGTTCCAGTGAAAAAGGAGGGATGGATTTAGGGGCCCATCATTTTTTAAAATCAAAATGATGAACCTTCTGTTGTTAAAGTTTGAGAACTTCTGCCATAACAATGTTTTAAACAAGGAGTATGCTGCTTTCTATCAATTCAGCGTATCCTTTATACCTTATAAAATGCAATTGATAACAGAGACGATCCATTCAGCGAGTAAACCATAGTTTACTTCTACTATCCTTTATGAATCCTTTATCAGCAAGGTACATCTGCAGTTTCTCAGAGTAGCTTGACTGGTTGTGCTCCAATGTTCTTTCGATCCCCTATGGTTCACATTACGTCCATCTTCGGTCTGTGCTGTTTCCTGTCCATCTGCTCGGCAGATGCAAGAGATGGGAAATGGAAGCCCCAGACTGGCAAAGCACTGGATTATTCTGCAGCAAACCCACTATTGTTCTTACAGCTTCTCATGATTTCACTCTTGGCATAACAGGAGCCAGAAAGAAATATTTCTTAAACAGCAATGCAAAATTTTATTCAGCTATGGTTTGGCATTTTGCAGGAAGTCCATCATTTCCAGGACCACCACACTAGTATAATTTGCAATCATGTTTTGAAAACTAAAAGAAAGCTGCCCTATACCCTATTCCATTTTCTCCAAGTTGTTTTAAATACTGCACAGGGAAAAAAACAATTTGGAGGAATTTCACACACACACACACACAAATAAAAAGGCGGGGCAGCATGGATTAAGTCCTCCTCCCCCACTTCTTTACTATCAAGTGTCCCATTTTGAAGATACTTTGCCTTGGAGCAGTGACTATCAAACTAATATTATATACAGTCGTGATGAAACATGTATTTTGACCCTCAGCCTTTTTCTCAGTGTAAATGTTATTAGATGCTCTACCAGTTCTCTGCTTTATGCAACTCAGCTGGTTTCTACATCTAGATTTGTGGTCAAGACCAGGGCTATTTTTGGGCAGGGACACACAGGAATGGAGTTCCAGTTGGCTTCAGAGTTTGCCACACCCACTACAGCCCAAACCTCTGCATGTGTGGCTACAGAGGGAAGGCTTGGAGAGTGACACTCCTCCCATGACTTAGAGGCGGGCGGGCCAGGGGCCCCCTGGAAGGATCAGGTAGGCATTTAAATGCCTACCTGTGCCTTCCCCGGCCTGTCCAAGGGCCGGCTTGCCCATGCGCCCTGCAGCAGCAGGGTGCCCAGGCAAGCCAAGGGAAGGCAGTTTAAACTCCCTTCCCTTCCCTTCAAGGGGGGGCTTGTCCGGGCTCCCCCCAGTCACGGGGCAGCCAGGCAAGCCAAGGGAAGGTGTGGGTGTGGCCTAATATGCTAATGGGTTTTTGCTGTTGGGTGGCCTATTATGTTAATGAGTTCCTGCTGGGCTTTTTCTACAAAAAAGCCCTGGTCAAAACAAAAGCCCTGTTCACAAGTTACAGTCAACTAGGGTTGCCAGGTCCATGTTGGGAAATATCTGGAGATTTTGGGGGTGGAGCCAGAGGAGGGTGGAGTTTGGGGAGGGACTTCAATGGGGTATAATGCCATAGAGTCCACTTTGCAAAGCAGCCATTTTATCCAGGTGAAAGGATCTTGGTTTCCTGGAGATCAGCTGAAATCCTAAGAGATCTCCAGCCACCACCTGGTGGTTGGAAAACCTATTTAATGCAACACAATCTGTGTGCAATGTACACTTGATTTTTCTTTATACATGCACTATGTAATTCTTATGCTACGTTCAATGCCCATTTATTCACAAGTCACTAATTTCATTTGCAAAGTGAACATAAGAACATAACAAGAGCCCTGCTGGATCAGACCAATGGTCCATCTAGTCTAACATCCTGTCTCACAAAGTGGCGAACTAGTTCTTCTGGAGGGCCAACAACAGGGCATAGAGGCTGAGGCTCCTGGCTCTGAGGTTCAGAGGTTTAGTGCCTCTGAATGTGAAGGTTCCCCTCAGTCACCATGGCTAGTAGCCACTGATAGACTTATCCTCCATGAACCTGCCCTCTTTAAATAGCATGCAAACACCACCCACTCCCCAAACAACGACTAACGATAGGCTATAGTCAGACCCGTAACTTCCTCATTGGTCACCTCCAGAGCCCTGGTGGACTATTGTTCTTGAGCTCCAAGCTCAGCCAGTCTCTGGTAAAAACAGTCCTGGAATGTTCCAGTCTCAATACATAACACCCTTCTCCCCTAAGTTCCAAAGCACCTTAATACACATAGTCTTCAAGGTATGCTGGCTTGCACCTTTCTCAGTGAGAGCGTCTAGGCTTGGATGGTGATGGTGAAGCCACAGGAATCGAGTCTGGGGTCGCTGTCACAGCACTGGGGGAAAATGACGAATCAGGAACAGAGTTCGGAGGCTCTGGAACAGTTGGTATGGGTGTGGGTGACTCTGCACAGTTAGGTTGGTCCCTGGAGTATGCTGTGTCCCACTCCAAGCTGTACTCCGGCAGCGACAGTGGCAATTCTGGGTGGCTGGCTTCCACAGCGGCTGGTGCTGGCTTGGCTACCTCTGGTAGGAGATGGCAGCAAAGCTGGTTGATATGCCTGCGTAAGACTTGTCCATCATCTATGGAGACCTTGTACAACCTGTTACCCTGATGACCCTTGCGGGAACCCACACAGGACCACTGGAGTAGTTCCAAGCATAGACAGGGTCACCTGGGAAGAACCCTCTAGGTAGTTCTTGGACCTCCGAAAATGAATGGTTCTCTGGTGCTCAGTCCAGGTGCAGCAGGTCTAACCAGGTTGTGAGGCACCAGCCCATAAGGAGCTCCACTGAGCTGCAGCCAGTGGCGGAGCTCGGAGTTGCCCGAGGAAAGTTGCCAACCGGTGTTCCCAGTCACTGTGGATGAGCCACCTGAGGGAGTCCTTGGTGGTGTGCACCATCCTTTCAACTTGTCCATTGGTGGCAGGGTGGAACGGTGCAGACCGGATGTGGCGGATCAGGTAGTGGCCCAAGAACTCCTGAAACTCTCCCGACATAAAAACAGTCCCATTGTCCATTGTCCATCACAACCGTGTCAGGTAGGCTGTGTGTGCAGAAAATCTGGGTGAGGGCCTGGATGGCCGCCGGGGTGGGTGGGTGGGTGGAGACAACAGGAATGACCTCCAGCCATTTGGTGTAGGAATCCACCAATATGAAAAATATCTGGCCCTGGAAGGGGCCAGCAAAGTCCAGGTGCACCTGGGACCATGGGGTGTGGGTGGACTCCCACTGCTGTATGGGAGCTGGGGGGGGGCTCTGGTCAGATCTCCTGGCAGCACTTGACCTAAGCCTCAATCTCTCCATCAATCCCTGGCCATCACACATAGCTCCGAGTGAGAGCTTTCATCCAAACTATCCCTGGATGTGTCTTGTGTAGGGCCAATAAGACTTTCTGGTGCAGGGGAGGTGATACAATGACTCAGCTTCTCCAAAGTAGGCACCCTTTGTGTGTGGAGAGCTCATCCTGGTGAGACAAGAAGCTGTAAACTCCAGGCCCACCCGGCTGCTGGGCCATCCCCTCCACGCCCAGTCCAAAATGTGGGAGAGGATGCGGTCCTTGATGAAGTGGTGGGTGATGTCCACTGCGTGGATAGGCTGGTTGGGGAGTTCCTCAACAAGGAGAATCTAGTGTGCGGGAGCCAGGTCGGGGTCCATGGAATGCAGCGGCAGGCAGATGAGGGCATCAGCATCTCCCATCGCCTTCCCTGGGCAGTACTGAAATTCATACTGGTAGCCGGCGCAGAAGATTGACAAACGCAAGACCCATGCTGACAACACTTGTGGCGTCTGACAGTCTGGAGCAAAGAGGCCCAGCAACGGCTTGTGGTCTGTTAAGATAGTGAAGGGCCGGCCATACAGGAAGTCATGCAACTTCTTCATCCGTGCCACAATTGCCAAGGCCTCCTTGTCTATCTGCGTGTAGTTGCATTTGGCAGACGACAAAGTGCGGGAGTAGTATGCCACTGGGATCTCCCAGCCATTGATTGGGCACCTTGTGCCCCAAGATGGCTCCAACTCCGTAAGGGAAGGCGTTGCAGGCGAGTATGACCAGTAACTGTTCATTGAAGTGGGCCAGGACCGAATTGGATACCAGCAGCTCTTTGACCACCCGGAAAGCGTCGGCTTGCCTTCGCCCCCAGATGTAGGGAGCTTTTTTTGTTCAGAAGCTGGTGGAGGGGCTCCGTGATGGCCGACTTGTGTGGCAGGAAGGCCAAGTTCAACAGGGTGAGGAACACCTGAAGCTCGGCCTTGGATTTGGGCATGGGAACATTGCTGATGGCCTTGACTTTGTCTTGTGCTGGGTGGATTCCCTCTGCATCCACCGAGAATTCAAGGAAGTCGAGGCGGTGGACACCCAGGAGACAGTTTTCCCACTTTACCTTCAACCTGGCAGACTGGAAGCATTGAAGGATGGCATGCAGATGATCGACGAAGGCCTCTTCCGTGGGAGCAGCAATCAGAACATCATCGAAAAAGGGTGTGACTCTGGGGATTCCTTTAAGAATAGAGTCCATAAGGTTCTGGAAGTTTCCGGGAGCCATGCTGACCCCAAACTGTAGTGCTGAACCTGGAAAGGACCCCGGTGTGTCACTATGGTTTGGGCCTTGGCCATGGCATTGTCTACTGGCAATTGTTGGTATGCCTACGCCAAATCCAATTTCCCAAAAAATCCTCGTGCCCACCAGCATGGCCAGGACATGGCTGGTGACCAGCACTGGGTAGGCATGGTCCTGCAGCACCTTGTTAATAGTGCATTTGTAGTCCATGCAAATGCGGATGTCCCCATTGGGTTTAATGGGAATGACTATTGGGATCTCCCAGAGTGTGTGGGGGACTGGCTCCAGAACCCCTTTGGGTTTTAGTGCAAAAGGGACACGCTGAGCTTTGAGCCTTATGGGCTGCACTTCTGGGTTGAGGTGGGGTGAAATGGGGGGCCAGTGTAACAATCAAGTGTTCCATCAAAGACGGATGGGAACTCATCACACACCTGCCAGAAATCCCTTAGTTGGTTGTGGTTCACCCCCGTCACCTGGAACCCCAAGGGTGCAAACCACACTAACCCCAACAAACTCATGCGCTGGCCCTTGACTACTAATAAGGCCAACAAGCCATCAAATTGCAGGTACTTAACCCAGAACTTGCCCACTCCTTTTATGGCCACCATGTTCTTTTGAAAATCTCTGAGGATGATGCTGGCCAATTTAAGGCGAGGCCCTCCCCCCTGGCACAGCCTCCTGATAGTCTCTGTCAAGATGATGGACATGGAAGACCCTGTGTCCAACTCCATCATGCAAGGGACACCCTTGATTAACATAGTCACCTTTAACTTTTTTTGGGTGTCCTTGGGCAAGTGTAGTACTTGCAGCGGCCAGACATACGTGATGTGTAGCTCTTCAGGGTGCAAGGACTCCTGGTGAGTGGCTTGTTTTCTCCGGGTTCCCCTTGAATGGCCTGCATGTGCAATGTGGCCAGACTTCCCGCAACTCCAACATGTTGCATCCCTGAAGCAGCAGGAGTGTTGTTCATTGGGGTCCCCACAGCTGACGCAGAGCATCAGTGAGGCAGTCTCGGCGATGCAGCCTGGGAGTGAACCAGATAAGCCAAATGGGTGAGTGTCTCGGTGGGCTGGACGGTGTGTCCACAGGACCTCCTCACTGTCAGACCCATCGGAGGCTGAGGAAATGGTGGCATGGTGCACTGCTGCGGCATCATGGTTGAGCTTCTGGTTGCCAACCTCTTGAGACTTCTCAAACGCCGCAGCCTTGCGGATCACCTTTTGGAGGTTTGTGCCCTTCTGGCTGATGAGCTTGCGATGGAGCTTCTCATCACTAAGCCCAAACACGAAACGGTTGAGGTGGGCTTCTTCAATGTCCTGGAATTAGCATCGAAGAGCCAGTCGGCACAGGGCAGCAACATAGTCAGAGGCCGTTTCGTTGGGCCTCTGATTCTGCTTGAAGAGATTGAGGCAGCGAGCCAATCGGGTGGGCTGGGGCATGAAGTGGTTGGTGATGAGACCATCGAAAGTAATGATCTGCAATGAGTTCGGCATGATGAGGCCCTGAGCTAGCTCCAGGGTGGTGATTCCACAAGACCTGAGCAGTAGTGCCTTCTTCTTGGTGGCGCCCTCGATTCCCTGGAACTCCACAAAGTACTTCAGGCATTCCACCCAGGCCTCCCATTTCTCTGAGTGGGGTCGAACTCTGGAAGTAGTCCTGGAGTGGCAGCCATGGTCCCAGTTGCAATGTGATGTGTGTGGCCTGGAGCTTGGTGTGTGGTGCAGTGCAGATGGGCACTAGGCTCACTCAACAGGATCTCTCCTGCATTCCCAGTGTTAAATACTGGGTTCCATGGATGGTTCAACCCCAAGCTTAGTGATTAGTTCTGCTTTATTAGTGATTCAGCTAGAACAATGCAAAGATCCAGGGCAACAGCCCTGTTTAAATAGCATGCAAACACCACCCACTCCGCAAACAACTACTAACGATAGTAGTCAGACCTATAACTTCCTCATTGGTCACCTCCAGAGTCCTGGTGGGCTATTGTTCTAGAGCTCCAAGCTCAGCCAGTCTCTGGTAAAAGCAGTCCTGGAATGTTCCATTCCCAATACATAACAGTGACCTTGGGTCAGTCACAGTTCTCTCAAGAGCATTTCTCTTAGAGCTCTCTCAGCCCCACCTACTGCACAGGGTGTCTGCTGTGAGGAGCGGAAGGAAAGGAGATTGTAAACCACTCTGAAACTCTGAGTGAATGGCCGGGTATAAATCCTCCTCTTCCTCCTCCTTCTGTAGTATTTCTTTTTGTCTGTCCTGAATCTACTGCCCAGTAGTCTCATTGGTTGCCCTTGAGTTTTAGTATTTTGAGAGAGGGAGAAAAAATTCTCTTTGTCAACTCTCTCCATCCCATGCATAATTTTATAAACTTCTATCATGTCCTCCCTTTGTTGTCTCTTTTCTAAACTGAAAAGTCCCAGACTCTTCAGCCTTTCCTCATAGGGAAGGTGCTCCAACTTTTTAATCATCTTGGTTGCCCTCTTCTGTACCCTTCCCAGCTCTGCAATGTCCTTTTGGAGATAACAGTGACCAGAAGTATTCCAAATGAGGCCATACCACAGGTATATATGAGGGCATCACAGTATCAGCCATTTTATTCTCAATCCCTTTCCCAACAATCACTAATATAGACTTTGCCTTTTTCATTGCTGCAGCACCCTGGGTTGATACTTTCATTGAGCTATCCACTACGACCCCAAAGATCTTTTTCCCTCTCAGTTTCAGCAAATTCAGACCCTGTTAGCCTATACTTGAAGCTGGGATTTTTTGTCCCAATGTGCGTCCCCTTACACTTACTAACACTGAACTTCATTTGCCACATTGTCACCCACTCACCCAGCTTGTGGAGGTCGTCCTGGAGCTCTTCACAGTCAGCCTTGGTTGTCACCATCCTGAATAATTTGGCGTCATCTGCAAACTTGGCCACTACACTACTCACCCCTAGTTCCAGATCATTTATGAATAAATTAAATAGTACCGGCCCCAATACTGATTCTTATGGGACCCCATTGCTTACTTCCCCACTGTCTGTTGATTCCTACTCTTTGCTTCCTGTAATTTAACCAGTTTTTAATCCATAAGAGAGATATGTTGGCTCATTCTCACAAACAGATATGTACACACAGAAGCAGCCTCTATATGTGTTAAGCTTGTCAGCCACCTGCTAGGGCCTGGAGATCTCCAATTTTTTTAAAATTTATTTTTAAATTTATATCCCGCCCTCCCCAAAGGCTCAGAGTGGCTCACAAGGGGCATAAATGCCGAGGTTAAAAACAATAAAATGACACAAAACAGTATAAAAAAGGAACTGATCTACAGAGACAGAGATCAATTCCCCTAGAGAAAATGGCTGCTTTGGAGGATTGGATTCCATGACATTTGCTGATGAGGTCCCTCCCCACCCCAAACCCTGTCCTTTCCAGGCTCCGTCCCCAATTCTCCAAAGATCTCCCAGCCCAGAGTAGGCCACCCTGACATCACTGTTACCTATGAACTGGACTAGTGTGTGTGAAGTCTGTAAAAGACTGCTGAAGCCACTGTTGGTCACACTGAATGTGACACATAGATTTCTTGACTCCATGTAGGAGAAAGCAGCTGACATGCATAAAGAGGGGAGGGCGAGAAATTCATTGGGCATTGAGAGTTATGCTGCACTTGCAGGCCAGACAGGAATCTCTTCCTGCCCAGACTGCACCATCTAACTGCCAATTGTCCATTCATGCCCAACATTCTTGCTGGGATTTTTATCCATGCAAAAGAACTAAGTGCATGTAAATATGACAATCCTCTGGCTTAGGATCTCATATTCTTAAACACTTTAGGTGTAATTTGTACTGGTCTCTGATATAAAATGTGGGAAATATGCAGTCTGTTGAACAGAATTTTTTAAAAAAGAAGTAGAGCAAACAGTCTTCCGAAGGTTAATGAACTGCATATAGAGTTTGTTTTTGAAGGCTCTCTAAATTCGGCACACACATCAGCTTGCCTTTTGATATTTTGAAATCCAAACAGTCTAGTTATAGAAATGGCAGAACATATTTGAGTAAATACCAAACCTCTTTAATATTCATAAGTTTAAATTATACTCACAAACCTGTACTTTAAAATGGGGGGTGGGGTTCATGAATGTTGGCTTACTTTGATTCAAACAAGCTGGAAGAATAATGAGACCGCTGGAACTCATCAAAGAGATAGTATAAACTGGGAAGAAATCTGAGAGAAGCCAGAGGCCGAAGAATTGAGGGTGGTGAAAATGAAGAGGTTGAATACAGAAAACTTCTCTTAAAAAAATAGCCTGATTATAATCATGTTACATGCTTCAAGAATTATATCACTACAATAATTAGAAGCACCAGTATAGAATTTTGCATGAGTCATCATGGGCTGCAAACAAAGAGAACAAAAGCTGCTATAGTAAAACTTTAGTTTTCTGTGTTCACAACCAGTCCTTTTTCTTGGCTGTCCAGCTTAACTGGTTAGCCACTATGTGAAACAGGATGCTACACAAGATTAACCACTGGCCATATCCAGCAGGGCTCTTCTTGTGTTCTTAAGAAATAGATACACAAGGAACTCATGCCCTTTTACACACAAAGAGGAAAACTGAACATTTTCCCTCTTGGGCTAAGGCTCCATTAAGGTATTAGTGAGCCCAGGTTAAAATTAATGTTCCCACTGCTTCTTAAGGAGGAATGTCTGGAAATATGGCCTATGATTTTAAAAATCTTTTCTACCCTTCAGCTATACTATGACTGGTATAATTTGATTGCTTATCTGAGCAGGGCCTTCTGTAGGTGCCAACCTGCAAATGGGTAAAATCAACAACTGCCTGTATATGAGCAAGGTTTGAGTCCAAGGGCACCTTTAAGACCAACAAAGTTTTATTTAAGGTGTAAGCTTTCGTGTGCAAAATTTCTTCAAGCCTTACACAAAATTGGAACAAAATTTCTTCAAGCCTTACACACAGGAAGATTGGGGGTGGTAGTGGAAGTGTCAGGAAGGATCTGACAGAGTTAAGATGCCCAAGTGAAGCTGAGATTGGATCAAGGTGGCAAGATCAATGAATGGCAGCAAATTAGCACACAAATGCGAGAGCTAAGAAAACAGATGTGAGAATGAAACCTGAGTCCAGTATATATGCCTTCTCCATTGTGGCCCCCACCTTATGGAATGGCCTGCCTGAGGAGGTCAGGAGGGCTTCCCCTCTCCTGGGCTTCCTCAAACTATTCAGAACTGAATAATTCAAGGGGGCTTTTCTACGTAGGCATCAGAGTTGCACTGATGATTCAGAAAGATACTACTTGAGTAATGGGTTAGGGATTGTGATGTATTCTGCTGTGTATAGTTCATGGTGCCTGTTGCTGTAAGTAGGATCCTACTATGTAATTTTTGCATCATTTATCATGTCTTGTTAATACTTCTGCTTCACTTTAGTTCTATTTTAAGATTTCCGAGTGGTTTCAGATTTCTACAATACAAATCCTATTGCATTGTTTTATTTTATGTCCCATTCTGTTGATTGTGTTGACTTACTCTGTGCAATCCACCTTGGGTCCCCATGAGAAAGGTGGGCTATAAATAACATAAATAATTATCTGGACTAAACCTTTGTATGTATGTAAAGTGCCATCAAGTTGCAGCCAACTTATGGTGACCCAGTAGGGTTTTCAATGCAAGAGACTAACAGGTAGTTTGCCATTGTCTTCCTCTGCATAGCGACCCTGGGATTCCTTGATGGTCTCCCATCCAAATACTCACCGGGGCTGACCTTGCTTAGCAGCCAAGGTCTGATGAGATCAGGCTAGCCTGGGCCATCCAGGTCAGCATGGACTGACCTAAGGAAACTTTTTTTAAAAAAACAAAACCTCATTGTTCCAACAAGAATGCCAAATGTTTAAATAATGTTTACCACAATTGTTCAAATTCAACTCTATAATAATTATGAAGCAATATTCAATAACTGGTTATTCCAATCGCTGAATAGAATATGAACCTGGGCTTCCCAACTCAAAATCCAACATATTAACCACGACATCACATTTTTTTTAATGTTATAGTGTAGTGAAAATCCAAATTAATTCTTTGTCAGACACTGTTACTTTAACTTTGGGTTCAGATGCAGGGGACAGTGCAACTGGATCGTCTTGTCCATATCGGAACATTCAGTTGAAAGTCATTGCTGTAGCACACAACAGTACAATATTGAATAACATGTGGATGCAGCTATTATCTCTGACAGTTTATAGCTTTGAAAAGAACTGGTGATATCTGCAAGTAGGGTTTACTGTGATCTTTCATTCTATGGATGAGGTTTTATTAACTTTTTGGTGGCTTCAAACACTCCCTGCCCCCTTCAGTTTTTTGTTTGTTTGTTTGTTTGTTTGTTTGCTTAGTGATTGCTTTAAATTAGTCTGTTCAGGGAGGTTAGTCTTTATTCTGAATGGCTTTTCCTGCAGTGAGATGAACACATAGCCAAAATGAGATTCTTTACATACTACAAGTAAGGTCTATTGTGGGAAGAAATACAACGAGCTCTAGAAGGAAGCTCCAGGTGAGTGTCCCAACTGTGGCTGGTGGGGCGGCAGCGGGAAGGGGAAAAAAGAGGGAGGCAAGCCATGTTTATTTCCTTCTCCTTAGCTATAAGGCAGGGCTGTCTCAAGTCATTTTGCTGCCCCAAGTGGGAAGTATGAGAGGATAGCCTCATGGTAACAGGTATGGTTCCCTCCACCCCAAACTTATGTTAATTTGGGGTTATGCAGTGGCAGCTAAGGTAGAAAAGCACCTCCTCCTATGCCACGTCTTCTGGATTCCAAGGGTCTGGAAAGCGGTTCCATAGCCAGTTACAGGGTTGCCAACTATGGTTTGGGAAATACCTGTAGATTTGAGGGGAAGAGCCTGGAGAGGACAGGGTTTGGGGTGCGGAGGGACCTCAGCAGGGTAATAATTCCATAGAGTCTATTGCCCAAAGCAGCCATTTTCTCCAGGATAAATAATCTTGGAGATCTCCAGGTACTGCCTGGAGGCTGGCAATACTAAGGGGAGGGCCAGACCTGTAGATTTGAGGGGTAGAGCCTGGGGAGGGCACGGTTTGGGGTGCAGAGGGACTTTAGCAGGGTATAATGCCATTTCCAATTCCAATAACCTTTATTGGCATAACAATAGCTTTAAAGAAAAAATAACAGTACAAGTCAGCCCATATACCAACAAACAGAAACCATCAAAGTATAGTGATTTGTATCATTGTATACAATAATAATAGGACAAAGTGATAAAAGTTTGGAACAGTAATCTCGAATAATTAAAACAGTTACAGTAAGAAACGTATCTATCTGAAACGGAATCATAGATACACCTTCTCTCTCTCATGTCTCTCCTTATCTCTTCGCCTCCTTTCTTCTGGGGTATAATGCCATAGAGTCCACTGCCCAAAGCAGCCATTGTAATAGCTGGGAAATTTTCTGTAGGGGAAATGATGTGCTGTGGCTGGGGAACACATTGATTTCTGGGAGATCTCCAGGCCCCACAGGGATATTGGCAACTCCAGTTACCATTTAAGGGAAGATTGGGATATGTATTTTGGCAACTCTAGTGACCGTTAAAGGGAAGATTGGGATATGTATTTTACCTCAGGACACATTCAGTGACTCCCAACAGCAACAGCAAACTGTTTAGAATGTTAGAGGCAAAGGCCAATCAGGCCGCATATGCAAATGACCTCTGTGTTCTGACTGGTTATTGGGGGGAGAGGAACAGCAAACTGTTTAGAATATTGGAGGCGAGACTCAGGCAATGCAGCCAGTGGATAGGCACAGCTTCTGAGTGACAGATCAGGGAGTGTGTGGAGTCCATGACCAAAACAGAATTATCATATAGAGAGTTTACTTCAATGTCATTTGATTCACTGTGTGATTACCAAGCTCAGGGTTCAATAGATCCCAGACACCAGGTCTTTGTGGAGCCTAGAAATTTCATTTCAACACATAGTATTTTCAGCAATTATTTTTATTATGAGGTTCTTATTATGACAACAGCAAGGGTTATCCCCACATTCAATATATGCCACAATAATTTGTCACATTATAGTTTGAATAAAATCATGAGAAGGAACAGCACCAACTGAACGGGGCCGCGTTTGCAGCCCAGAGGTGGGGTGGGGGTGAGTGTGGCTGGTTCAGGCTGGGGCTTGGCCATGTGGTGACCTATAGGTGGTCAATCCTTGCTCTGGGGCTGGTCAGGTCAGGGATGGGCTATGGGGGCAGTCCTTGGAACGAGCTGCCCCCGAGGCTCCCACAAAATCCCAAAGTCTGAGAAATGAGTCTGCTGCCTAAATTTTTGGACTGGCTCCTAAAGAGAAAGAAGATTTGTCAAGGTGTGGCCTAGCTAATACCAAACTATAGGGCTGATAAAGGAAATATAGCCCTCAATATAAATTGACTTCATTTGCCTGCAGTGATTTTTATAATATATCCACATCTCATTGGCAATTTATTTATTTATTTATTTTATTTTATTTGTATCCCGCCCTCCCTGCCCAGGGCGGGATACAATACGTTAAAACACAAGATTTAAGTAAAACCACAACATATAAAAACAAAAGTGCTAGGAGGAGCTAGTAAGCAATGGCAGCATTCTCTTGCCATCAGCTGCCCTTACAGTCCGAGTTCTTGCCAGGCTATTAGTTATTAGGTTGGTACAGATATTGGGTCAGGGCCACAATATTGGAAGGCGGCACCCTAACCGAAAGCCTAGTTAAAGAGCTCCATTTTACAGGTCCTGCGGAACTGTAAAAGGTCCCGCAGGACCCTGATGTCATCCGGGAGCTCATTCCACCAGTAAGGGGCCACCACAAAAAAGGCCCTGGCTCTTGTCACAGCTAGTCTGGCCTCTTTAGGTCCTGGGAGGGTCAGACAGTTTTGGGACCCCAATCTTATTGCTCTCTGGGGAACATGTGGGGAAAGGCGGTCCCTTAGGTAAATAGGTCCCTGACCATATAGGGCTTTAAAGGTAAGAACCAACACCTTGAACCGAATCCAGTATGCTTTAGGCAGCCAGTGCAGTGTTTTTAGGGCAGGCTGGATGTGTTCCCACATAGGAAGACACAACAATAGCCTCGCCACTGCATTCTGCACCAACTGCAGCTTCTGGATTTGGGAAGGGGAAGCCCCATGTAGAGAGCATTGCAGTAATCCAGTCTCGAGGTGACCATTGCGTGGATCACTGTCGCCAGGTCATTGCATTTAAGGAAGGGAACCAACTGCTTAATCAGCCGCAGATGGTAAAAGGCAGACTTTGAAGTGGCTGCTACCTGGGCCTCCATTGTTAAGGAGGCATCCAAGAACACTCCAAGAACACTCCTAACCTCCAGCGCTGGCATGAACAGCGCCCCATCGAAGGTCGGGAGTGGGATCCCTAACCTTGGCCCGCTCCGACTCAGGCACAGGACCTCCGTCTTCAGCAGATTCAATTTCAGTTGACTCAGTCTAAGTCAACCAGCCACAGCTTTCAACGCCAGGTCCAGATCTCCCAGACTAGAGTCTGACTGGCCATCCAACAACAGATAGAGCTGGGTGTCATCTGCATATTGGTGACAACCCAGTCTGTGACTCCGGGCAATCTGGGCAAGGGGGCTCATATAGATGTTGAATAACATTGGGGAAAGCACCACTCCTTGGGGCACTCCTCAAGACAGCAGGTGCCTTCTGGATAGCGGTTCCCCAATGGCCACCCTTTGTCCCCAAGGAGAGCCACTGCAAGGCAGACCCCTGAATCCCAGTGTTGGTGAGGCGGTGGATCAGTAGTTGATGGTCAACCATGTTGAACGCCACTGACAGGTCTAACAACAACAACACTGTTGTACCACCTCAATCCAGATGCTTCCGGAGTACGTCCGTGAGGGCGACCACGACCGTCTCTGTCCCGTGGCCTGGTCAGAAACCAGACTGGAAGGGGTCTAATACAGAGGTGTCATCCAAAAAACCCTGCAACTGAATCACCACCACACTCTCAATCAGTTTGCCCAAATAGGGGAGATTGGATACGAGCCAGTAGTTAGCTAATTCGGCAAGATCCAAGGATGTTTTTTTAGGACAGGGTGGACCACCGCCTCCTTTAGTACACTAGGGAACAGTCCTCAATGAGGGACTTGTTGATGATCTCCTTTAGTGCACCTCGTAACCCATCACAGTGTAACGACCCACAACCAAACAACGGAGCACACACTTCCAAGAAAGGTTTTGCTTTATTGTCAGTACTATGGTTGCAATAACATGGTCACTGTTAGGAATGGCAAACATAGAACAAGCATATAGTAATATAGAAGATATAAGAGGTCCCCCCCCACCTGTGGGCCAATCCATGGGCAGGAAAGAGTAACCGATGACCCAACCAATCCAAGGCTGAGAAACAAAACTTGTCTCACAGTTAATTAAAGTGGAGACACTACACAGGCATGAAGACAAGGTCAGAGATAACAAGGAGAGAAGCAAGAGGGAAGGAATGTGGCACCAACTTGTACACAGGTCAGGCAGGCGAACTCTAGGCTAATAAACAATATGGCAGTGTAGCTGACACACATCCAGCTTTAATTAGCCATGATGGACATGGGTTGAGGCTACAAGTGGTCGGGCAAACAGATGAGAGTAATTTGTCGACCTCCACTAGGCTTAGTGGATTGAAATAATCCAAAACATGACCAAAAGATGCACATGGGGCCTCAAGTTCCATTTCTGTCTCAACTGTGGCAGAAAGGTCATGGAAGAGCAACAAAACTTTATCTGTAAAATAGCTCACAAAAGCCTCACAATCTCCAATTCCTTGTCATTTGATTTGCCCTGTGGCAGAGTAGTAAGAGACCGATTTTTTCTAAATAATTGGGTTGGGCGGGAGCTTACAGATGCAATCATGACCACATAATATTCTCTTTTCGTGGCCTCGACTGCCATCTCATAGGATCTCATAAACGTCCTATAGGATGCTCTTGTTGCTTCATCCTGAACACATCGCCACTGTCTCTCTAGCCATCTAAGCTCCCACTTCATCAGCCTCAGCTCCTGTGTATTCCATGGAGCAAGTTTACAGCGGTGGTGCAGAGTACATCGGGGAGCGATCTCATCAATGGCTGCTGAGAGTCGGCTTCCCAGTCAAGACACTCAACAACTTTCCTTCAGAAGTTTTCAGTTGATTGAGGACTAGTACTTAGGACACCATGAACACTTGTGTCAGGAATGGTGGGTAAATGAGTGGTATCTACAGATATACCCCCTTCATACATGACCCCCTGATGCAATAGCCAATAGGCAAGCACCTGAAGACGCGGGCAAAAAGTAATGGTTATATTCCCAGCGGGAAGCTAGGAGGTGGCTGAATAAAGCCTTCAAGGACATCAGACCGATAACAGCATGCAGGTGAAAGGAAAGGGGGACGGGAGGAGGGAGACACAGAGAGCAACCCACACATTCCACACCATGGCAGCCTTAGCTGACATCGACAAGCTCATCCAATGAGCCGCCAGGGTGCATCAGATCCTGCAGGGCTATTTGGAACCTAAAATATGCTCACCACCCAAACAGGGTTGGGGTTGGCACATTTACGTGGGCCTTCAGAGCATGGTGGTCCAACCATGGAACTGCCATAGCAGTAATTCGGTCCACTGTGACCCCTGCTGCAGTTATCAGGTTGAGCATGTGCCCTGCTTGATGAATGGGAGCCGTAACATATTGGGAGAGTCCTAGCGCCACCATGGACGACACCCAGTCCATTGCCTGAATGCAGGTCGCATCATCGGCATGGACATTGAAGTCACCCAGGACAAACAGTCTAGGGTGCTCCAGTGCCCAGCCTGATATGGCCTCCAACATGGGTGGCAGGCTATTTGCTGGTGCATTGGGTGGACAGTACACCAGCCAAACTCTCCCCGGCTTCCCACACAAAGCTGGCATACTCTATGCCCGTGAGCATCGGCGGTGGAAACAACCACCATAGTCTTGGTGAAGACATGAGGGGCCGTGCTGAGACCAAAGGTAGATGTCTGTATTGGTAGTGGCTGCCTCCTATCGCGAATCGGAGGTATTTTTGATGGGAGGGATGGATAGTTAGATGGAAGTAGGAATCTTCGAGGTCGAGAGCGGCCATCCAGCAGTTCCTGGACAGGAGAGGTAAAATTACCGGTAGAGATGTCATTTTGAATTTCTGGTATTGTATATAAGCATTGTGGCTGCGGAGGTCTAAAATCGGCCTCTGCCCACCGTCTCGTTCGGGCACCACAAAGTAACAGGAATAAAAACCCTGGCGCTGGTGGTCTAGAGGCATAGGTTCTATGGCACCTTTTGATAAAAGTGTGGCTGCTTCCTTTAGGAGACATGACAACGGCGGAGTAATGACGACTACTGGAAGATGAGGAAACTCCAGGAACTCTATAGAATAGCCAACTGTCAGGATGGAAAGGACCCATTGGTCCGACTTGATGGTGTCCCAGGCATGAAGAAATGGGGAGAAGTGGGTAGGGTCGGAAAGGGTTGACAGATGGAAGTCAGATGCTGGTCTTTGGTGGCTTCGGCCTGGCCTGTTGTTGACCTGAGTCGTATCTTTTTCTGGGCTGATATTGTTGTCTGTTCCCAGATGAAGACTGACGTGGTCTATATCCTCCCTTCGGAGATGGTTTCGTGAACTGACGCTTGGAACCATTCCTTGACCATGAACGAGGACGAAAGGGTTTAGACAAAGGAGTGACACCTAGTGACTTTGACGTCTTTATACTTTTGTCCATTTCTTGCAAGGCCGAATCCGTGGAAGCATTAAAATGGCTTGACCATCAAAAGGAAGGTTCTCTATATACGACCTGGTATCTGCAGGAAGCGAGGTGTTTCTTAGCCAAGAATGTCTTCTAAGGGCTATTGCTTTTTTTTTTTTTTTGGCCTCCAGGAGGGGATTTTTCATTTCATTTTTAATAGACTACAAACTACAATGAAAAATTGGGAAGGGGTAACTACATCTAGGGAGAAAGGAAAGAAAACCACTAATAACTAAAACTCCAAGAATAGGAGATCATAACAATAGCTTATATAAATGTTAATATTAAATTGGTAGTATTGCTGTGAACATAGTTGGTTATGCTAAATTATTTATCTTTTTATCCATTGATTTAACTGTTTAAGAGAATCCCCAGATCATCCCATAATAAAACTAAAGTTTTAAGGCACAATTCAAAGTCCTTCAGCCTTCATTTTGTCTTGTCTTTTCTAATTCTCAATTTATATGCACGTTTGGGGGCAGCTGCCCCCTTATCGGAAGCAGAGTCCTTGTCGGAAGACACCGAGTCCAATTTGCCACTGGATTTGCTGTCATCTTCTTCCTTCTTGACCTTGGCTGTCTCTCCCAGCTGCAATTTCAGGAACTCACGTGTTTTAGGGACAATCTTTTCTTTTTTATTGTGTAGTTTAAAAATGACGTCTTCTGGAATTAACCATTTGTAGGCAATGCTGTTTGTTTGTAGAAAAAGGATTAAGTCTTTATATTTCTTTCTCTTTTGCCTTATTTCAAATGGGATATCTTTTAGAATCCTGATGATGTTGTCCCCAATTTTCAAGGGTGTTCCTGTAGTTGCTTTCAGGATAGAATCCCTCACACGTCTCTGACCACTATTTCCCCAGGCAGATTATTCTTCTTGATATACACGGAATAGGACCTGTAGACCACATCCATTTCGTTTGCAACATATTCCGCTTTCAAATCTGTGACTGGGGCTAATGCTTCACTCAAGAGTTGCTCAATTGATATGCACGTTTGGGGGCAGCCGTCCCCTTTTCGGAAGCAGAATTCGCCACTGGATTTGCTGTCATCTTCTTCCTTAGTGACCTTGGTTGTCTCTCCCAGCTTTTTCTTTTCCAGCTTTTGCACCTTTTTCTTAACTTTTTTAGTGTTGGCGTCCATTTCCTTCACCTTCTCAGCTGTTTGCGCCGTCATTTTTAAAGTCTCAGTCAGTTGGAGCTGCTGAGTTGCAAGGTTCTAATTTAGAGTTATCAGCTGTTGTTTGATGTTGGTCATCTGGTCCAGCAGAGGGAGCATGGAATCTGCCAACATTTTGGAGAACTCAGTGACCTCTTCCGGTCGAGGGCTCATGTTCCCCGCTGGTTTCACTTTTGCTAGTTTGTCTTTCTCTGCCCTCTCCCCCGCCATCTTTATGGATTGTTTACTTTTGTGAAAACTTGCTAAAGTCTCTGAAATTTGCCCATACACCTATCCGCACTCTGGTAAGTCTCTCAAAACATATTTCAACACTTTTTCTTCCACTCCCCCCTTGGTATATTGTTTTTTAGTTCATGCACATGGGAGGGGCCCCTCCCCCGCTCGCTTTTCTCGCCATTCCCAGGGGGTAGCTTTCTTTTTAGATTTTCGTATTCGCTTTAACCCAACTCATTGTACATTGTTGGTCATATGACCTCGCTCGGAAGACATTTAAAATGCTCGCTCTTTGACGCTTGTCCCGGTCAGTGGCTCTAGATCCATATGGACACTCAGCAGCAGGACCATCAGGGAGGAGGAGCACCTCAATTTCCCAGCATTGCACTGGCGAAGAGGTCTCCCCTCAAAAGCCCCATGGCTAGGAGCCTTTTGCCAAGGCTCTGAGGGAGTGGCAACCCATCACCCCCCCATTCACTAGTGCGCAGATCACATCCTCGGGAGGTCCGGGAGATGCGTCTGCCAGCATGTAGCCATAAACCAGAACCTAAGGGCTATTGCTGAAGACATTATCTTAGAACATGAGTCCTAAGTATGCTTGGACGAGTTGATTATTTGCTTGGATAATAACAATCCTTCTTTTTGAAGCTTTCTTGCTTCCTCACGCTTATTCTCAGGGAGCAAAGTCAGAAATTCTGTAAAGCGTTCCCAGAGGGCATATTCATAATGCCCCATACAGGCTAAATAGTTAGACATTTTAATGCCAAGGGCTCCTGTGGAATAAAAGTGTCTGCCCATGGAATCCAACTTTTTACTCTCCTTATCCGTAGGAGTGGTATGAGTATGCTTGGCCTTCGAGGAGGATGACACTATCATCAAATTGGACTTGGGATGAACTTGGAGTAATTCCGTGTCCAACTCTTGGATCTTGTACATGTGGTCAAGATGACGAGACAACACCGGTATCGAAGATGGCTTGTTCCATGTAGCCTTAGCCACCTCTAAAAGGACAGATGACATCAGTAGGATGATCGATGTGGAGGTATCAAATTGTACCACATCAAACACCGCGTCCGACATTGATGCCCAAGAGAAAGAGCCATCCACTTTATTAGATCCCCATACGAGGAGAGTTCCACTGAAGGGGAGATGGGCAGATTATCAGATACCTCTTAATTTGGTGAATCCCTCGCAGGGGATTTTGGCCACTCTGAAGCTTCAGTGTCAGAATCCGAGTCTGGCATCAGAAGTGAGGGTGCGGTCTTGACTTGTTGCTGAGTGCTTGGTATCAGCGCCATCTGTGTTGGGACAGCAGGCTGGATAGGCGATAAAGGATGCTCGGAAACAGTCGCTGATGGTTTGGATCTTCACTGGGGAGAGCAGGAGCAACATGACCTACGGTCCCAATCAGATTGTGGACACGGCGTCATCCATGGCATCGACGTCGACATTGGGTATGACGAAAACCAAACCGGCATATGTTGCCTATGGTCCCAATGAGGTGGAAAAGGAGGCTCTAGGTATGTCAGAGAATGCGGTCTCGACTCTCTCCTGGGCGAATAAGAAAATCTCGGTCTAGAGTGATGGGAATCTTCAGACCGATTCCGAGACTCTCTATGTCGAGGGGAGGTGGATTGATGTTCTCCATGCCTGGGGGAGCTGGAATGATGGTCCGTACATCCACAGGACCTGGATCAATGTTCTTCCCACCTCGGAGATCTGGCAGGATAGGGGGAAACATCCCTAGAATGACCTCCTGACCACGATACAAACGGCGGCGACTTATCTCAAGACCGTCAGTCCAGGATCACCTGTAGCACCTCCACTGGCGAATTGGGGCGCGAAGTCACGAAAAGCTCCGATACCGGGGGGTTCAACTGTCATACAGGGGAGTCCAGCAGTACAATTGGCAGAGGGACGATCAGCTCTGGTATTGGAGGAATCACAACGTTGGGGTGTGGTCGCTGGAGAGGAGGTAATGCAGTGTTTCCCAGTGCCGCTCAGAGTGTGAGACTTATGCACAGCTTTTTTGGGATCAGATTTCTTTGCCTTCTCATGCTCCTTCTTCTTCTTTTTTGCCAGTGTTGAGGCAGAAGAAGTGTCCCTAGGAGTCGAATGCTTGGAAGGCATACTCACTGCAGACGTCGACTTCAGACGAGCTGGTAAGGCCAATGTTGAGGACTCCAATATCGTTGGAGGTGCCGGTGGTTGGGTATCGGTTGGAGTCTCTGACTACATTTCTCCGGAAGGCGGGGGGGGGGGGGGAGTTAAGTGTGGATTCCCAAAGCACCACTTGGAGTCTAGCAGCTCTAATTTTTCGAGTTTGGTTTGAAAACTTGGTGCAGTGACAACAAGTCTCCAGACAATGTGTCTCCTTAAGACACAGTATACAAAGGGTGTGACCGTCCTTCAGGGCACATTTACTGCCACAACTGGTACACCTTTTAAAGCAGCCACACTTCTTGGCCATAAAATAAAGCAAATTGTCCAGAAGTAAAAAATAAGAAAACAAAATTCCTCAGATGAGGCGAACGAAACATTTTTACCTCAGGAGGAAAGAAAGGGGAGGTTGGGTGGGAGGCCGCCTTAGGTAGCAGCACTCCTCAAAATAAAAGTTTTTGGTTTTTTTTAGTTTCAACAAAACAAGAAGAAACACAAAATCCAAGAAGAACAACTGTGAGAACGATCAAAAGGATCCCTCGTAAGAGGTAAGAATGCTTCATCACCGACCAGCAGAAAACAAACTGTTAACAGTGTGGCGGTAAGAAGAGAACTGGCAGGATGTCCACGTCCTGCCTCCTTGGGCATGCGCAGTGGGGTTCCAGCGCATGCCTGGGAGGGAGGCACAAAAACCCCTTTGTGAGCTTTGCATACCATTGATTCGGATCAGTGCAGGCACATAATCCCATAGGTGTGATGCACAGAGACCACGAAGAAGATCTAACAAATTTGTATACAAATTCTGTGATACAAGCAAATAAAAAATATGGTAGTTACCTTTTTGCTGGTAGAACTGTGGTGGAAAGTGTCATCAGGTAACAGCAGACTTATGGCAACCCAGTTTTCAGAGGTGGTTTTCCATTGCCTCTCTCCACATCATGACCCTGGTATTCCTTGGAGTTCTCCCACCCATATGCTTCCCAGGGCTGCCCCTGCTTAGCTTCTGAGATCTGACAAGATTGGGCTAGCCTAGGCTATCCAGGTCAGGTTGCAGATAAGACTACAACTTGTGTAGTAAGTACATGACAGGTGAAAATTCAAAAGGTGCTATTTTCCCCAATACTGAAATAGAAATTAAGAGAAAGTATATAGACTTACTGTGACCATAGAGTGTTAAAAAGCACAAAAAATGTGTACAAAAACTGTGGCAGCCCTAAAATGTTACACTGTACATCAGTAGAGGCTTGCCCACCTGAATGTTTGTTTATCTACTTACTGCAGGCTAAATGTCATAGTGAATGAAAAAAGTCAACAATTACATTCAACTTCCATTCTGTCCCATATGGGCTTAAACCTACAGAAAGGCAGTTAACATTGAATCATGCAGACCCAATTTCACTGGTGATAAAGTTGGGACCATTAAAAACTGAGGATATTAGAATTGGAGGAATATAAAAGGACTCACTTGTTGAATGCAGAGCAATGTTCTTGTTTTTTAAAACAAATTGCTGACACTTTTAGAAACAGTTTTAGAATCTCCATTAAGCTATTCAAGGTCTGCTACTGTAGTGCTTACAAGAACTGTTTGGCATTTGTTGGATTCCAAACAAAATCACAGTATTTGTTGAAATGTCTTTCTTAGAAAAGAAATCATGTGATAGAAACTGTGTCATGGGGTGACATATGAAGGAGATTGCAGTGTAAAACAAGGATTAACAAGTAAAAGGGAAAATAGTTATACAATAGATCTGCATGCTGACTTCAATAATTACATCAAAACTGGCCTTCACATGCACCTGTAAAAGCTAATGGACAATTGTCCAAGTGCAGCATTTACTGGAAAACCAAATGTCAGTGAAAAATTATTCTGTATTACATCAAAGCTTTTTTAAAAAATGCTTTTATTTACATTAAACTTAATGTAATTTATTTAAAATCTATAGAAGATGATGCACTTACATGAGGGGGGTTGGGTAGGAGCATGCTTTGGTTCACATAATGCATCTGAGGCAAAAATCTACTGTCCATTTAAGTTTTTTATCCGCTTACTGCAACTGCAAGCATAGCTTGTGATGTGTGAACATGAACATCTTTTGGGTTTTTTTTTTTGTCTTTTTGGGGTCATTGGGAAATTATTTTTTTCTGCCTAGTTTCTTTAGCAAAGTTTCTGGTTTTCCTGGTTCTTTCATAATTGTTTGGATATTTGTTCATAAATGTTGAATGTGTCCTTTTACAACTTGCATGTGGGACATAGGTCATCTGCTTTTCATCAAACATAATAACAGTAAGGCTTATTTGATCCCCATATCCCCATATCAAATACTGTGTGATTTACCCTTTTATCTCTCTTGTACTTATCCAACCATCATCATCATCATCATCATCATCATCATCATCATCATCATCATCATCAATATATCTAATTCTTAACATGGCCATACCACCAGGTGACTTGTTGCCACCCAACCTGCATGACTCAAGTAGGTCTGGCTGTTTCCTACTGTTCAAGAGCAGCCATGCCATGAAAGCCAGTGTTGTTAAGTGGTCAGAGTTTTACACTAGGATCTGGAAGATCCATGTTCAAACCCTCACTCTGCTATGGTGCTCACTGGGTGACCTTAGCCCAGTCACACACTCTCAACCTAACCTACCTCACAGGGTTGTTGTGGGGATAAAATGGAGGAAAAGAGAATGATGTAAGATGTTTGGGGTCCCCATTGTGGAGAAAAGTGGGGTATAAATGAAGTAAATAAATAATAAACATAGCTGAAGATGGAGGCAGATAAAAATTTGGTTGGTAAGAAGGAAAAAGGGAAGCATGGAAAGGTGAGAATATGAAATCTGCCAGGAAAAGAAGAAATAATATGTGGAGGGCAATATAGAAGAAAGTGAGATGTTCCCTGCCAGTTCTTGCAAGTTCTAGCACCACACAGAGGTTTTCTAGGAATAGGTTCCAGAGGGAGGGATGAAAGGAAATATGAAGATTGGGCGGTGGGGTGGTAGATAAGGGTTAGATGGCCGGTAGGGGGAAGGAGAGAACATAGAAGGAAAGGGAGAGAAACTACAGAGGGTTTCAATGAAGGGAAAGAAGAAATAGTGGTGGAGGGGAATATTATTCACAAGACCTTGTACGTCCTTCACTTGTAACTACCACTGTATATTGTCACTTTAGTCCAAGAAGACCAGTTCTTTCATTTCACTTCTTTTACATGCAAACCTATATATTTGGCAAATTATTATTTTCCTTAAAAGTATATTTTTGGAGAGTCTAAGGATCTGGCTATTTTGGAAGGGGAATATCTGTATTTTGTTCCCTTTGGAGGACAGCACCTTGCATCTTTTAGAAAAAGATGGAGTGTTATGGCACTTTTGTAATGTTTGATACAAATATACAAGTCCAACATAGGTAAAGGCAAAGAGTCACCCCTATAGTGTAAGCAACCAGTTCCTTCACATCAGGACTAGCATCAGCATACCCTGAGGTGGGGCAATGGCCAGGGCCCAGGGCTCCTCGTAGGGCCCACTGCAGTTGATTTTCACCCACACACCTCTCTTGCCACCTGTCTTCATGCCCTTCCCCATCTGTTCGCTTAAAGTGCTCCACCACCCATGCACTCAGCTGTCCATTGTCATTGGGGAAAGGCATGTGATGCACAGTGATGATGCAGCTGGTGGCCATGAAAGCAGGATTCCCAGCTGAATGGCAATGCTGTTGGGGAATGGGTGTGCAGGTGGTGCAGGCAACTTAGCATGGGTTGTGGGAGGGCTCATGAGTGGGAGAAGGTGGGGGCACAAAAGTGGGGGGGGGATGGAAAGGTATCAGGTGTCTTGAGGGTGAGCAAACAGGGCCCTTGGGCACTTTCTGACCAGGGCCCCTCAGAACGTAGAACCAGCCCTGCTTCACATAGATCCCCAGACAGGCAGAGAATTCCTGCAGCTCAAGTTACTTCAGTCAACTTGCAGTTGGCTGGGTCTACCTCTCTCTTTCTGGCTCCTCTAAACTCAAAACCTCCTGTTCCCCCCTCACACACACCCCTATGCACCTCAGGTGGGAGGGGTCACCTTCTCTGAGGCTTAATGGATACTTAATAGATCTATAGGGGGACGATCACCTAACATTTAATACCCGCAAAGCTACATAACTTTTTTTTGTGAGTATATTGTGTGTGTATGCCTAGAAGTCATGGTTGACTTCTGGTGACCCTTAGTGGGGCTTGGACACTTCAGAGAGGTGGCTTGATATTGCTTGCCTCCATATCCCAGCCCTGTTATTCCTTGGAGGTCTCCCTTCCAAATACTTGCCAGGGTCAGCCCTGCTTAGCTTCTGAGATGCAAAGCTACATAACTTTAACAGCTGCGTAACAGGCAGAAATCTAATGGAGCGTTCCATTCAGTCCATATTTATGGTATAAAAAGCTGTCTGGGGTTTTATTTGTTTCATTTTACTGTTAAAGGCATAAGAGCTTTGTGAGAAACAAAGGTAACAATCCTACTTCAAAATACAATATCACCATGGTGGCGAATTTGCTGCGGGAGAGCCACAATTGGATGGCGGGTTTTCCGGGTGCGATCACACCACAACATCTGGCAAGTGAAGCGCACCCATGGCCAACCCGTGGCATGCCGTCGAAAATGCGCGATTAAAAAATACCTCCTCGAAGTTAGTAGCAAACGGTTTGCCACGGGCTGCCTCTGGACTCCATTGGTGTGATCGTGCTGGCGCGGCTTTTCTCTCCGGCCATCCTCGTTGCTGCGCACACACCATGTGTTGCCGCCGACGTGTCTTATTGCATTGTTATGTGGCTAATTGCGGTGCCACAAATAGCCACACCTCCCCCCCCCCGTGTTTTCCGGCACATGTGACCGGGGCCCAGGTTTGCCACTCCGCTGCTGCTGGGATTGCAATTTAATGGTATGAGTTCCATGGTCGGTGCAATTGCTAATGGCCTGTGAAATTGCTCAGGTTGCAAATGAAACCATCTGGGTTTTGAAGCATGTAGGAACTGTTCCCCCACATGCAGTTTAGCTAGTTTCAACTACGCCAGCACAATGGTTTCCATGAAAGAACCTTAATTATAGTGAATAATGCTGATGAATTTCATATTGAGGAAACTCAGAATATGAGCTCATCCAGTTTAAAAACACCACACACACAAAAAACCTCAGACCATTTTGAGTCAGGCCTGGATCCCAATGGATACGGGTCAAACTTGAAACATGTTTTTCCCTTTACCCTCCTGGCTAGCGACCTCTGTTCTTACCCAAGCAATATAGTATTACCTTTGCAAAGGAGTATTTGAGAGGGGGACATAGCAGGAAGGAGAGTTTTTTAGAAGAACCAGAAGAGGCCTCTTGTAAGTCTTTTCATTAACTGCCATGGATTCACTTCCTTCCACGGATTATGGGATTTATTATTTTCTTTGACTCCAGAATGGAATTAGGCAATACACACACACACAAACCCTATACACCCCATAATTCCTGGAAGAAAATGATGGGCAGAGCTTTTTATTGCCAACTAACAAGAGGGCCCACAAAGATCCTTCTCTGTTGCTGGTTGACTCACTTGCTCTTTGCAAAGACAAAGTGTTTTTACTTGGGAATGGGAGAATTGGCATGCACTTCATTGATTTGTTATTATTAGCATTCCCCAAAAAACCATTGAGACCCTTGAAGTTTTCAGCAGGAACAAATACAAAACATACATGGTTTCCAAGTGTGTCAGGAAGGAGGAGATTTTTGCATATCTGTGCTTGTTTACACCTGTTCTTGCAAATAAGTAATATTGTCTAATGGATGCCTAAGTGACAGCAATCCACAGCAATCCAGAGGAACACAGAATATTTTGTGTGCAAAGTTCTAGCATTTCCTGACATTTGTATGATTCAAGTACAGCACCAAGCCTTTCTGCATCTCACACACCACATTAATGGAAATTCTATTACAATGAGGAGAAATACATAGGATCTTATTCCGTTTCTCTCTCCCTCCCCAACTTTATCTTGCATTTTCTTGTTCAAGCTACAATGCCTGAGCTGCCATTGGGCAAAATCCCAGCATATGTAAACTTTCAGGCTTAATTGGACTATTCTACCAAAAAAAAAAATCTCCTCCACAAATGAAGGAGAATAAAGCAACATGAAGCAAAAGAAAAAAAATGTGAAAACCATTCTTCTTCACACATTTCAAACCTAGTTGAAAATGAAACACAGTTTCTGGAAAGAAGAAAATCTAAAGGATCAGTTTCTTTTGATTTGAAAAGACACAAAAGGTGATTTACCTGCAGCTGTCAATATTGTTTTTGTCCACCGCATTAGAAAGGGTGAAAGGTCCCAGGTTATTGATTTCTGTGACTTCTATACAGCCTGTAAAATTGTAGACAGGTTCTGTCACCTAAAGGAGATGGGGGATCAAAAGAGTTAGATTTCTATCATAGTTGTGATACATAGTACAAACAATTCCTAAATCACACATTTCCCTGCCCTGGGGAATTTGGCCCAGTTCTAGACATCAGCTGAACAGCAATCAGGTTGCAGCACTGTATAACAGCATTCAGTCTCCTTTTGCCCTTCCTATTAGCTGCCATTATGTTCTGAAATACGTATTCATTAATTTAGCCTAGTGCAATCCATGAGGCTGGGTGTTGCTTGACAGAAATGCTTGTGAAGCACCAGTGCTTAGGGCAAGAAGACAATGCTCATAACTCTTTTATTTTCATCTAAGAGGAAAACCATTATATTCTGAAATATACTGATCACAAATCCTGAGGAAGTGACCAAGGACCCAATTGGTGGATTTCTGTCTCTTGGCGATCATGGTAGAACACAAAATGTATAAAATATTCATTAAGAATACAGTCTTCAAGAAAATGCAGATAACCTTTTTTTCTCCCCCCTTATCGTTTTTCTTTATATTCCCAAACTGGATTGTTAATTTACTCTTCTGTGTGCAATATAGATTTCAGGTTGCTATGGTGATGATTTTGCCCGCACTAACTTGACATTAGCAATGTTGGAAAGAGCTGAGATGAAGACAGCAGCTGATATAAATGCCTTAAATATGCTGCTTTTGACCCTTGCCTGATTTATCAGGGGCTCTTGTTTCCCTGCTTATTCTAACAAGAATAAGAATAGGATCTAAAATATTAGCACTTCTGTGATATTGAAATGAGGAAGGTCAAAAGAATCATAAAACAACACAAGAAGGTTAGGGCTAGGGGAAAATTAAAGAAAATGTGTTTAAAAAATGACACAGCCAGTCATCATCATTGTGTATAGCTGAAAAACCATTTGATTTAATGTAGGAATATGTTATATAGAGGGGCGAACGATGGCTGTCAAGTAAAAGAGCCATGGCACTAAGTGAACAGCATGAGTAATAACAGCGTATGAGGTCTTGTCTGCAGAAGAAAAGTAATGTTGCTCAGTGCTACATGCTGTGTATATTGCAGCCATCTCTCTTGCATTCTCTGTCCAGATTTACTACTAGGGTTACCACCTGGTCTCCCATTGTGGCAGGAGACCTCCTGCCAGCAACTGTCATTGCTCACAGCCACTCTTGAGCATTTCTAAATGCTACCTGGAACTGACATCACATCAGTCTAGGAATTGCTGGTAACACAATGTGTTTACCATAGATTTTCCAGTGATTCCTAGAGCAACATGCCATGACTTCCAATTTTTCCAGCACATGACATCATGGTGCATGTGATGCTGGTGCCTCCCCTTTGTTTCTGCCTCCAAAGCCTCTGCTGGTTGCCAGGCACAGCCTGGTAACCTATTTACTACACTTCTGCTCCACATCAATAGTTTCTGGTTTCACTACATTCTGGGTAGTAGAAATTGTATAGATTTTCAACAGCCTGTCACTCTATCCAGCCTTGCCAATTTTTCTTGACTACATCAGTGAATCTCACATTCAGCTTCCACATACTTTGCCTTGGCTGTCTCCCTTTCCCTGTTCCATCCTATCTAATTCATTTGCCCAACACACTCAACTGGAACAATTCTCACTTTACAAAGGAGGTGGTTTTCTTTGTAGTCTTGATACAGCTGGGGTGTGGATAGAAGAAGCTATGTGAGTTGTCTCTCTAGTGTTCCTGCATGCTTGGTGCATGTTACCTCCTTGCCTAACTTCCCAAACTGAACATATTTGTGATTGTTTGCATTAATTAGATTTATGTGTATCTGCACGGCTTCCTGGAAACTTAGTTTGATCCAGTCAGTTCTGAACATGGCCCCGCATGATGAATGCCACCAACTGATTAATGCTGCTATCTGTGCAGGCACTGAGGCATCACAGGCACTTTAATATAACTGATTTTCAGTGTGCATGACCTTCCCATGATGACCCCGGGGCATTTATAATCCAAGCAGGCCAGTAAATTGTGAGCAGCTATTTGGCCAGCTGAATGCCATGATTGTGAGCAGCTATTTGGCCAGCTGAATGCCATGATTGCACAGGCACAAAATGGCTTGTAATACTGTTCCTTTTTAGCTGTGAGCAAATCACTGAAGTGATTACATGAGGTGTTTACGCAACACAAATCTGGCATTTCAAATGTAATAAGAGCGTTGAGGACCTGCTTGTAAGCTTCCTGGAAGCATCTTGCTAGCCATTGTTAGAATGCTGGACTAGTGGGAAATGTGGCCTGATACAGTTTATTATACTTCCAGCTAATAGGAAACCAGACAAAAAGCTGGAGGGGTATGTACATTTGAGTTAGTTTGAAACCAATGAGCAGATGAACAACTGAAGAAGAGCCAAGGAGAATGAGCTGAAGAAAGGAGAAAGAAATTATCTTTAGAATAAGAATAATGCTTGGTATTTGTATAGTGTTTTCTGTGTTCAAAGAGCTTTCGTGTAAGTGTTCAAAGAAAGCCTTGTAAGAAGGCTTCTTATGGGGAAAAATGCTGTAGAACTGCTGCTGGACTCATATCAGTCAGCAGACGTTGCTACCCCCCCTAGGCTTCATCAGCAATTTTATACTGAAATTCATTTACATTTGTACGGAGATGCATAGAATTGCTTACTCCTTTGAAAGCTTTCAACATCAATGTTCAAAATTTAGCAACCAAGATCCCCCCCCCCATGCGTAAAAATGACAGGCTGTCATTTAGATTTTGGGTTTAAAAACGCAACACAGCAACAGAAAATATTTGTCATTCTCTATTGTACTTTGGTTCTAAGATATTTAAGGGGGCGTTCAAACATAAATGTATGACACTTGATTAGTCAGTGATTGCTGACTTGTAGCAGAATGTACGAACTGACTCAGATGAAATGTATAATCTCTCCTTATATATAAAAGAGTTTTGGTGTGACTCCTGGACATGCTCCCACAGCCTTTCACCTGCTTAGCTGCCACCTTCATGGACTCCCAATCCCCTGGCTGTATTGCCTTGCTGCGTTGGCTTGGCCCCACCCACAGAGCCAGCAGCCAGCGTTTCACTCTCAGTCTGGAGGGAGCCAGAGAAGGGGATGGACACTCCGCCGAGGGAGTGGCAACCCCTCCACGGGGGAGACCTGGTGAGCAGCAGCAAGACGGGGAAGCACTCACATTCACTGTCCCTTGTGGCACCTCTCCCTCGGCTGCAAGGCCGGCGCTTTATCAGGGTGATAGCTCAGTAGGCTGCACCGCAGAGAAGGCTGCCCAGTGCCTTTCAACAGCTCCCCTGCCTTCCTTCAGCAGTGCCAGGAACACCAGGGAGGGTCTGGCCTGGAGGAAACGAGCTGCGGCTCCTGGAAACCCAGACTCTCTCCTGAGGAAGTTATTTCTCTTGGCTCCTGTGTGGGACTAACTGTGACTAACTGTCCCCTCAGTGGCTCTTGGTAGGCAACCAACTTCTGTCAGTTAAAAAAAAAGGACTTTCAGCATAACCCCCTCCCCCACCCACTGCCAGTTTCACCACTTTCCTGTCAGAATAAACTTAACAGGTGTCAGAATTGGGCTCTGCTGATTGTCATGTTGACTAATGTCTTCATTTGTTTCAGCCTTTGTGGTTTACTTTCACTTTTGGGCCATTAGGACCATTTGGTCTCATCCCTTTCTAGCCCTCTCTGCCATAAATTCCGAGGGATGGGAGGAGTAGGTGTGAATGTCATATATCTGTGTGTATGTGTTGTGGGAGTTAGATTAGTTTTGCTTGTAACAACTTTCCCATGAGACCGGGCCCCAAGATGTGTGACCATCGGGAGCCTCTCATCCTTGGAGAAACATCTGTTGCTGGATAATAAACTTTTGTAGTGCTGTGTAGTATGAAGGGGGGGAGTGAAAGAGGGTGAGAGGGTGAATGCCCACTGCATGACTGTTGCATTATGGGATACTGACCTATTGCCTATACAATACATAACCCTTGATCTGTTCTTTAGTCTGAACAAGAGATCTCTCTTGTGCACATCTAAATCTCTGTTTCTAATAAAGCTTTCATAAAATACTATTAGACTGAGAGTGGATTAACTCAAGGGTCTGACAACAGGGCTCTCTGACCTTTTTGCCTCCATCATGGCTGGCTGGCTAATGAGGTGGGCCAGTGGCCATCAAACCATTCTCTTCAACCCCCTGCTGTGTGGCTGACTTTCCCCTAGGCTTCCCAGTCTACAGGTGGGACCTGGAGATCTCCTGCTGTTACAATTGATCTCCAGATGACAAAGATCAGTTCCCCTGGAAAAAATGGCTGCTTTGGAGGGTGGACCCTATGGTATTATCCCCTGCTGAGTTCTTCCACCCCCCCACCCCCCAATGCTGCCCTCCATGGGATCCACCCCCCAAATCTCCAGGTATTTCCCTAATCAGAGCTCCCAACTGTACTGTCTCCTCAGTGCCTGTTGCTAGGCAACCAGGTTCTGTCAGTAAAAGACCCTTTTTACACCTATTTTGGCCTTGGGAAAAAACTCATTGGGGTCAGTCCTTATAGGGTTGCCAACTCCAGGTGGGAAATAACCTGGACATTTGAGGGATGGAGCCTGAAGAGGGCGAGGCTTGAGGGGTGGGACCTCAGACAGGTGCAATCCATGGATTTCACCCTCCAAGCCAGCCATTCTCTTATGGGTAATCATTGTTGCCAATCTCCAGGTGGGGACTGGATATCACTCAGAATTACACCTGGTCTCTAGGAGGGAGGGGGAGGAGAGGAAAAGCTGAAGCCAGGGGGCAGATAATAGTAGGTTGATAGTTGGCTGGGAGGGAGATAGGGTTGCCAACTCTAGGTTGGGAACAGGGCATCAATTTTTGAAAGCTACAGATGCTGCTTCTATGGTGGAGGGGGTTTAATGTATTTTTTCCAGATTGTACTGCAAACTCCAGGGATTTTCTCAGCCAAGAACCAAGTGTTCTGTTCTACTAGTAAGAGTCTTTCACTGGTAGAGTGTGCCTGTTTCTGCTGGAGTAATGCCCCTTGCACTGGAGGATAGCTCAACTTCGCAATCAGTGCAATAGAATCCTTGAATTCAACCATAGCTACCATTGTATTCAACCATTGTTGTTTTCAGCTACAACATAGTTTGGAAATTACTTCAGTACACTGATATGATAGCTCTAAGAAATGTCTGCTTCATCTATCTATATATATATATATAAAAACCCCCTCACCATAAAATCAACGCCGAGGCCAAACCGCTGGACCTAGAAACACGAAATTCAGGGAGAGCGCTCCTACCATGGCATAGATGCTCACTAAGAACAGATTTTTAGAAATTCAACCCCTAAGTGGGTAAAAGGGGGGGAATGTGCTCCCCCCATTGAATTCCTATGCGGCTCCCAGGCGGCTGCCTCCCTGCACCTCCCACTCTCTGATTGGTCAGCTGCAGAGCTCAGTGTTCTGAGGTTAAAAAAAACCCCAGCAGTTACAGGGAACTGCAGAGAACTTTTGACAGTTGAGGAAATCAGGAGTGGCCAAGAACCACCTGGGAGGTGAAGCAAAGCTGCTGGCCCAGCCTCCTACACTGGACAGGCAGCTGCCTGTCAGGTATAGGAGAGGAGGTGGGATGGCTTCCAACACACTCCCCCACCTCCACACCTAACAGGCAGTTGTCTGTCAGGTGCAGCAGCGGTTGCAGGGTGCTTAAAGCCATGAGGGAGCCTGCCCCAGCAGTAACGCCTTAGTGATCCTGCCAGCCCCACCCCACAGTGGCTTCTAATACTCCTCCCCCCTCCTTGTCCTACACTGGACAGGCAGCTGCCTGTCAGGTGTAGGAGAGGAGGTGGGATGGCTTCCAACACACTCCCCCACCTCCTACACCTAACAGGCAGTTGTCTGTCAGGTGCAGCAGCGGTTGCAGGGTGCTTAAAGCCATGCGGGAGCCTGCCCCAGCAGTAACGCCTTAGTGATCCTGCCAGCCCTGCCTCCACAGTGGCTTCTAATACTCCTAGTAAAGGACATTTCTAGGAGCCATTTCGATGTGTGCCTCCCTCATGAACCTGAAGAAATGCCCACCACATCACCACTCCCTCACACCAACTCCCCCTCACACCTCTCACCTCTTACTGCCCCCATGAAAGCTCCTGGCAAATGTCGAGCCAGATACACCAATGTTACAAGGAGGGGGCAACTTAGGAATGTGGCAGAGACATTTGCACATAGTACTCCTGCAGTGCGCTGAGCTGCACAGGCCAAGTACCAGCAAGTTCACTCTGAGGTGCTCCGAACAACACAGTCTCCATATGAGCAAAACAATCCAGGAACACAAGTAGAGAGGCCATCTCTTTCGTGGAACGTAGCAGGAGTTGACTTAACAGATGACTGCTTCTTAAATGGACAGTTCTATGTTGCCTACTCAAAAGTGAGCTCATCAAGCAGCCTGGTGATCCTAGCACCTGAGGGCAGAACCACCAATGTGTTCTAGAGAGAGGTCCTTCAGTAGAGAGAAAAAAAGTACATATGTCTCACTTCATTTCTTACACTACAATGTTCTCTGTTAGAATTCCTACAACAAATGTCACATTTCAAATTTCACACCATCAGTATTATAACTGTATTTACGGAACATAAATACCGTAGCGAAGCACAGGTATCAGGCTAGTGTATTATAAACGCTCTTGGCCAGTGACAGCTCATGTATACATGCTAGTTATCTTGTAATGTGGTACTCAGAGTAGCCCAAATCTTAAATGGAAGAAATTCAAAGAAGTGTGGTTCGATTCCATCAAAGGTAAAAAGTTAGATGGAATGGAGTCTTGTTGGAAATACATCATCTTCAGCAGAATTCTTCTATCTTGTTACCTTAACCCCAAACACAAACACCATCTATTTTCAGCTGTTTTAAGTTAACTTTCTTGATTATCTAGGTTGTTAGCTGATCAACATCTGCTGTCACCTTGTGCACAATGCATATTACATTATTTTAGGGAAATTAAATAACAGAGGCTACTGTTGGCACCTGACATTGCATTCTAAATCCACACTACTAATTCTGCCACAGTCTTATATTGGCTAAGGGCTACAGCAGGTAATTCCACATTATTTATATTTATACCCCGCCTTCCCTACGGACAGGCTCAGGGCAGCTTACAGTGGTTGGTACAATGTACCTAGTCTACATAAAATTTTAAAAAGTTTAAAACAAATAGATCATTCATAACATTTAAAGTTCTTGAAGTATTTAATAATTCATTAAATTAGATGACGCACTCTAAATCTACTGTCCAGGTTCCTGATTCAGTGATCTTCCAGTCTCCTATGTAGGTATAGCTCTAACTCCACATTAGGGCCAGCCTTATACTACAGATGTTCGAGTAGTATCATTGTTGGAAATGGTGGGTGGGTCCTAATTTAAAACCTAGTGGAAGAGCTCCGTCTTGTAGGCCCTGCGGAACTGCAAAAGGTCCTGCAGGGCCTTGATCTCTTCCGGGAGCTCATTCCACCAGTAAGGAGCCACCACTGAATAGGCCCTGGCCCAAGTGGCAGTGAGCCTGGCATCTTTAGGACCCAGAATAGTTAATCGATGTTGTGACCCCAACCATAGTGCTCTCTGGGGTATGTATGGGGAAAGGCGGTCCCTCAGGTATGCTGGACCCTGGCCATATAAGGCTTTAAAGGTAAGTACCAGCACCTTGAAGCAAATTTGGTATGCTATTGGCAGCCAGTGCAATGACCTAAGCATAGGCTGGATGTGCTCCCAATGCGGGAGGCCCATAACAGACTGGCTGCTGCGTTCTGCACTAGCTGCACATCTGAATTTGCGACAAGGGCAGCTCCATATAGATAGTGTTACAGTAGTCTAATCTCGAGGTGACGGTTGCATGGATCACTGTAGCCAGGTTGCCACAGTAAAGGAAGGGAACTAACTGCTGAATCAGCCAAAGATAATAAAAGGCCAACTTAGCAGTGGCTGCTACTTGGGCCTCCATTGTTAAGGAGGGATCCAGGAGCACTCTGAAGCTCCTAACCTCTGACAGGGGGGACATCAAAGGCGGGGAGCAGGATCCCCAACCCCGTACTGTCACGACTCAAGCAGAGGACCTCCGTCTTTGCCGGGTTTAGCTTCAGCTGGCTCAGCCTAAGCCAACCAGCCACGGCCTGTAACGCCCGTTCCAGATCTTCTGGTCTGGAGTCTGACTGGCCGCCCAACATCAGATAGAGCTGAGTGTCATCAGCGTATTGATGACAGCCCAACCCATACGTCTGGGCAACCTGGGCAATGGGGCACATGTAGATGTTAAACAACATCAGGGAAAGCACAGCCCCCTGTGGCACCCCGCATTCAAGGGGGTGTCTTCTGGACTGCTGTTCCCCTAGCACCACCCTTTGTCCCCGACCCTGGAGAAAGGAGACAAGCCATTGCAAGGCGAGCCCCTGTATCCCCATGTTGGCGAGGCGGTGTGTCAGCAACTGGTGGTCGACCATGTCGAACACAGCCGACAGGTCCAGCAACAACAGTGCTGCCGAACCGCCCCAATCCAGGTGCCTATGGAAGTTATCAGTAAGGGCAACCAGCGCCATCTCTGTCCCGTGTCCCAAGTGAAAGCCAGACTGGAAGGGATCTAATATGGAAGTGTCATCCAGAAAGCCCTGCAGCTGTATCGCCACTGCCCTCTCAATTGATTCTTAGAAGGAAACAGGGTAAAATACTCCTACACTGTCCTGCATGCCTCACATAAATGCCATAATATGATTCAAGGAGAGACTACAGAATTATGCTGCCAAAATCAAAAGGTCATTGGAGCCTAATGAACTGCCTTTAATATGTTTACTGAATGAGTCACTGTAGCCTTAGATGCTCAGAAGCAGACAATTTCTTCCTAAACTTTCCTGCTTAATTTAATTTAATTGTTTAATTTATATCCCACTCCCTACAGGGGACTGATGCTAGAGCACCACCCTCTGAGGTGTAAGATAAATAACAGCAAGGGCTAAAGTTACAAATGGGGGCACTGATTTCTCTACAAACAGAAATGGAAGAGAAATGAAAAAGATATTACTCTTTTGAAAGAGAAGAACAGAGTAAAGGAATCAATGGCTATATATAAAAAAGTGAGTTTAAGGAAAATAAATCCCCCTCCCCATAAGTATGCTATTGGAAAACCTGTATCCAAAATAAAAGATTATGGGACAGCATTGATAAAATGTATTCTCGGGTATAGTCTCATCTTGGTATTTTGGGCATTGCAATGTAGCCAAAAGCACCTGCGGCTGCATATGTGAATGAAAGGCTTATTAATAACATGCTGTGAGAACACTGATGCTGAAGGCTTTCCAAGTGTGGAATAAATCCTTTAAAACTGCACTTTAGGGCATCTCTCAAGTTCACATAAAAAGCCATTTTTTCTGTCTTAACCATTCTATCAGCTGTATTCACATAATTGGGGTAGATAAAATGTTAAAAGGTAACAAGTGAGTAATTTTTTTAAAAAATTGACATGGTGCCTGAAAGTTTTCTAGATTGGACAAGCCGTACTGAGGAACATGAATACAAGCAAAAAATAAGCCCTTTCAAAACAAACCCCCCGTGTACTGAAAAATATATATTTATTTATTTTTGTTTGTAATTTTATTTTAAAGCAAAATATCAAAACATTAAAATATACTTTGGTGCATACGAGTTTTATTATTTAAGGATAAATAAAGCAATTGTATTGCAATCTTGCATGACAAAGAGAGAGAAAGAATTAGATGTTTTCTCAGCACATATGGGAATAGTGCTGTATGCATTTTTAAAATAATGTTTTAAGATTGCATGAAAACACTGTTATATTTTTATGGAAAAGCTACAAAAATACATTTCATTCAGGGAAGCAGATTCTTTGTTCATCTGTCTATTTATGTACAAATATCAAATGAATCAATATTTTCCTTGTGCTAAATCCATTATTAACTTTCTAAATTTCTCCTTTGTTGCCAGAAGACAGCTGGAGCAGAATCCATCACATAATACAACCAGCAAATAATAATGGAGTAGAACTGAAGGAATATACTCATCATTATCAAAATATATGGATTTATGTATATAAATATCATATACGGATTTGTATTTAACCAGCCAATACTTTGGATACAAGCCTCTCATTCCACAGATTTTGGAATTTGACTAGTTTTTCAAGGCCATGCCAACATAATGTTTGCTGCATTTATATCTGTCTCAAACTTACAGTATTTTTCTCTAATTGAGTTTTAAGAAAATGCTCACAATCTGCTCTAGAATTTTTCCAGGTATTGATGTCAAGCTGACAGGCCTGTAATTTCCTGGGTCCGTCTTTTTCCCCTTCTTGAAGATCGGGACAACATTCACTCTTCTCCAGTCTTCCGGCACACCAGTACTCCAGGAAATCTCAAAGATTAGAGCCAGAGGCTCTGAAATAACATCTGCAATTTCTTTTAGCACCCTGGGAGGCAAGCCATCCGACCCTTGAGATTTGAAAGTATTTAAGGCAGCTAGATGCTCTCTAACCATTTCCTTACTTATTCTGGACTGGCAGTTCCTCCTTCCTTCATATGGCCTGCATTCTTCCTATGCAGATTTCCCCCTCAGCATTGCCAGCTATGGGATCCTACCTAATATTTCTCTGAGTTTTTTAAAATCAGCTTTCCTGAAATCTAGGATACGAGTCCTGGGGTGGAAGTATGTGGGTCCTGGGAAGCTGGGGTGGAAGTATTTGGGTCCCTTTACTGTAGTGTGGAAAATTAATGATGTGACTGTGGAGTTGGCCCTCCCCAAGAACCTGAAACATGTGCATCCTGTTTTTCACCACAGCTTGTTAAAAAAAGATCCAGGGCCCAACGTCTGGTGGTCGCAATGTCCCCAGCCGCCTCCTCTGATGGTGAATGGTGAGCAGCATTATGCAGTTTCCCGCATCTTGGATTCAAAGCTGAAGTGGGGCTGGCTGTATTACTTGATTGAATGGGTGGATTTTGGGCCAGAACAGTGGGAGTGGGTGGAGGCTTCTGACATTAATGCCCCTCGTCTCCTATGGGCGTTTCATTCTCTGTTGCCTGGGAATCTGGATGGAGGGGGGCCCTCGGGGGGCGGGATGTCACCTAATGCTGCCATGGGTTGGAATGTGTGGGGTGCTCTCTCTGCTATCTCTCTCCCATCTCCCGTGCCTCCTCAGTTTTGCTCTGTTATCTGTCTGGTGTCCTTGAAGTCTAGGCTCAGCTGGGACCTCTTTTCCTGCTGGGGATGTAACTGCTGCTTGTTTACCTGCATCTGCAGGTGCTTGCTTATTGGTTTTACTGTATCAGGGGGTCTAGTTTGAAGGGATATATCTATATGTGTTAACTTTTCTCCCGCCATTCTTGACACAAGAGTTCATGATGTCCTAAGTACTAACTCTCAATAAATTGAAACTTCTGAAGGAACGTTGTTGAGTGTTTGACTGGGAACCCTGACAATTATAGATTTTCTTATACTATTTGGTAATGTGGACAATTAATTGTTCTGAATAAAGAAATACTGGAGTCTCATTCCATCAGACACACCTATAAGCCCCTCAATGATTCTCAGTGGTTATATAAGAAAAGCTTAAAGTCTCAGAAGTCTCCTCAGACATTTTCTTTCTAAAAAGAGAGATATAAAGTTTTTAAGCCAACAAACATATTTAGGAATCCGTCAAAAATTCTCAGTGATTATGGAGAGGAAATTTGATCTCAAGAATTCCCTCAAACATTTTAAATATTTCTGAGTATATTGTTAGATTTCTTAAACTGTTTACTAACATGGGGAATTATTTAATCTGGATAAAGAGATACTGGGATCCTATTCCATGAAACAAATCTATGAGTCTCTCATTAATTCTCAGTATTTATATAAGAGAAGCATAAACTCTCAAAAGTTCCATTAAACAATTTCTTTCTGCATAGAGAAATATAAAACTCTTAATTCATCAAACATACCTAGAGGTCCCTCTATAATTCTCAGTGATTATATAAAGCACACTTAAAATCTCAGGGATCCCCTCAAACATTACCTATATTTTAATAAGTCTCTTCTTCTTGATTTTCTGAGTTTTGCTCTCAAGTTTTAATGTCTTAATCCTATGTCTTTTCCCTTTGTAGGTGTAGAGATTTTCTTCTGGTAGGAACCATGTATGCACATTGTTTGTTTTAAGTTATTTTCAATAACTCGATGAAAAGAGGGGGGAAGAGAAACTGATGCTACTGCCAATCTTTTTTAAAGTTTGAAAGGACAAGCATTATATGCTGGATTTTCATGTGACAAGCTTACTGGATCATGGGAACTCTGTTGATGTGATTTACCTGGATTTCAGTAAAGCTTTTGATGAGGTTCCCCATGACATTCTGATGGGGAAACTGGAAGACTGTGGACTGGACTATAGGGCAGTTTGGTGGATAGGGAACTGGTTAGAGGGCCGCACCCAAAGAGTGGTGGTCAATGTCATTTCATCAGATTGGAGGGAGGTGTCCAGTGGGGTGCCACAGAGCTCGGTTTTGGGCCCGGTACGATTCAATATTTTTTATCAATGATCTGGATGAAGGGGTAGAAGGGCTACGCATTAAATTTGCTGATGATACTAAATTGGGAGGAGTAGCAAACACCCAAGAAGATAGAGTTAAAATTCAACAAGACCTGAATACTCTGGAGAAGTAGGAAGTTGAGAACAGGATGCAATTCACAAAAATGTAAAGACCAAATACTGGATGGGGGATACATTTCTAGGGAGTAGTGTATGCGGAAGAGATCTTGGGGTAAGGGTTAACTGTAAACTAAATATGAGCAGTAAGTGTGATGGGTGGCAAAAAAGGCAAATTCAGTCTTGGGTTGTATTAAAAGGGCCATAGCATCGAAATTGTAGGAGGTCATAGCCCCTCTGTATACTGCCTTGGTCAGGCCACAGCTAGAGTACTGTGTACAGTTCTGGAGGCCTCACTTCAAGAAGGATATGGACAAAATCAAGAGGGTGCAGAAGAGAGTGACAAGGATGATCAGGGCTCTGGAGACTGAGCCTGTTACAGCTCAAGTGGGGTATCACCTGACACTGTCACCACTCTGATTCCAGGCTCTAAGAAGGCCCAGAGCACCTCCCAAGCCTTTCGACCTCCCATTTAGCCGAAATGAGCATGAAGACCAGACAGAGTGAACAATGAAAATGGTTAATTTTATAGGAGATCAAACGAACAAGGTGCAGGAATAATAACAGTAAGTGGGTGAAAAGAAAAGAAATCAAATGCCCTAACATGTCTAAATATACTGTCCCTAGCTCACTATCTCAAGTGGCCTTAGACTACTCACCCTTCCCTCAGGATGAAGGTTTCTTCCCCCACAGCAGCCTTCCTTCTGGCTTTGTTCCCTGGGAAGAAGAACAGCTTCTCCTCTTGCATCAGTTCGTTTATTTCCCAGCCCTCTTCTTCCCAATTGGCCAAAATCGGTGCCAAAACTTCCCAAGGCCTTCTGGGGTTTGTAGGCCCAGTTACCCCTACTGCTAGCCAGGCTCCCTGGACCTACTAGGCCTCCAGTGGCACAGCCCAGATCATGACACCTCCCCACCAGACCAAATCATGGGGTCCATCTCCGGATCCCCATTGATGCTGTCTGCACACTGGATTTGGGCTGTGCTTTGCCCTCTTCTAACTCATTCAGCATTAACATATAAAAACAGTAATATTAACAAATGAACTACAAATCAGGTTACTCCTCATTGCAGACCCTCCTTGACAAGGCATCCACAACCTTGTTCTGGGATTCCGCAATTTGCTCCACCCTGAAATCAAAGTCCTGCATGGCCAGGCTCCACCTCAGGAGTTTTGGGTTGGGTTGGGTTGGTTAGTTTGGCAGTTTGAAGCCACTGCAGGGGAGAGTGATCTGTTTTAAGGAGGAAAGGCCTGCCCCATAAATACGGCCTGAATTTTCCCAAGGTGTATGTATATAAGGGCATAACGCTCTTTCTCAGGGATTCTCAAGCCTGCTTCCCATTTGGTGAGTTTTTTTACTAAGGAAAGTGACTGGGTGTTGTTCCTGGTCTGGTCCCTCCTGTGACAAAATGGCCCCCATACCACGGTCAGAAGCATCTGTAGAGAGGACAAAGGGTTTGTCAAAGTCTGGGGCCCTTAAAAATGGTCCCATCACAAGTGAGTTCTTTAGTCCATCAAAGGCTTGTTGGCTTGCCTCTGTCCATGTCAGTTTTCCTGCCAGTGCCAGTCCTCCACAAGCTCATCTAACGAGCCACCAGGGGGCCTCGGATCCCATTGAGCCATCTGAAGCCGTATGGGGTCCATTTAGCTCCTCAGGCAAGCTAAAATCTGCTCACCACCTAAACAGGGTCGGGGTGGAACATTTAGACAGGCCTTCAGAGCATAGTGGTCCGACCATGGTACCGCCTCCGCAGTAATCTGGTCCACTACCAACCCTGTTGTGAAGATCAAATCGAGCATGTGACCAGCCTGATGTGTGGGGGCCGATACAAATTGAGAGAGTCCCAGCATTGCCATGGACGACACTAGGTCTGTAGCCTGGCTGGAAGCCGCATCATCGGCATGGATGTTGAAATCACCCATGACTACCAGCCTAGGGTGCTCCAACGCCCAGCCTGATACGGCTTCCAGCAGGGACGGCAGACTACTGGCCAGTGTGTTAGGCAGTCGGTATACCAGCCAGATTGCCAAACTCTCCTCAGCCTCCATCATCAGCCTGACACACTCCAAGCCTGCGATCGCCACAGGTGGGAGTGCCCTGAAGGAGTAAGCCTCCAGAATGAAGATAGCCACCCGTCCCCCCTGCCCCCTAGTCCGCGATTGGTGGAGAACCGAGAAACCCGGTGGGGCAAGCTGGGATAGAGCCACGGTCTCCCCATCCCACAGCCAGGTCTCAGTCATGCACGCCAGGTCAGCCCGTTGTTCCAGCACAAAGTCCCGGAGGACTGTGGTCTTATTGTTAAAAGACCTGGCGTTGCACAATACCAATGACAGAGGGGGGTTATCAATCCTGGCCCCACTGCCAACAACCCTTGGGTATCCCTGATGCTAAATCACAAATAACCCAACCTACTCTGCTGTAAAAATCCCTTAACAATTGCACTATAGATCTATGACCAACTGGTCTAACCACAATACTGCCCTAGCTATCAGTAGTTTAAAATTCCTAACACCTAGCAACCTAGCCATTCATACACACACACCAGCAGTCATACTCGCCTAACCTACTCCCTAGCATCAGAAGTGTACCATCTCATCCAGTAGGGCTACAGTTCTAATTCCCTTCCTGCTTAGATTAATCTCCTGCTTAGATGAGATGATGACCATGAGCAGTGCAATTGCTTAGAAAATAAAGTAATCAGCAACAGTCACCACGTCACTCCAGTTACCTACACTGGGCTCAGTCTGTTTCTTGGGCATAACTCAAGATGCTGATGTTGACCTTTAATGATTAGGAAAAAGAGGGAGTGGGGAAAATTACCCTTCCAAAATAACAAAAAAGTACTAAAGTACGAAGGGAGACAAAATTTAAAAAAGGAATTATTCAGCATCTCTCCACTTTAATTTTGTCTCCCTTTGTATTTTGACCTTAAAGCTCTACATAGCTTGGAATCAGCATATCTGAACATATGCCTACTCCCTTACAAACCAACCCAGGGACAGCAGTCATCTGCTTCACTGCCCCCACCTTCTGAGATTAGGGAGGTGACAACCTGGAGAGAGCCTTCTTAATTATGGCACTGAAATGCTGGAACTTTCTCCACAAAGAGACTCACCTGTCTCCTTTTGTTCCTTTCATCCACCAGCAGATGAAGACTTGTTTATTTTGCTTGGCATTCCCTCAGTGATCCTTTCTTCTGGTCCTGTATTTCATTGTTGCTATTATGTATGTGTATTTTATTGCACTGCATGTGTATTTTAACTTAGTTTTCGTTGTTTGAATGATGATTTTTTTGCTTTGATTTTAATGATTTTTATGATGTGTTCATATTATGTCTGTTTTTAATGTGTTAGCTGCCTTGGTGGCCCTTTTGAGGGTAGAAAAGTGGAGTATAAATTTTGTAAATAAATATAAATAATAAAAACCATTTAGAACCTTTCTGTGTAGAAGCAGGACATTGTATTGTGATACAATCCCTTAAAACATAATATTTGACAATAGCTTGTGGCTTTTAGTCCCATGGGTCATTTCAGATCATGAGATAGTCCATTGCTTTGGACAGCCTGAGAATCATAACACAATGGGGTCAACCGATGTGGGAAGCAGTTTGTTAAATTACTTCCCTGGAAGTACTGTATTATTCCAGAACCTTCCATGCAAAAACTGCAATGTTTTAAATCCATTTAGCCACATTCTCAAGTGCTTAAACAATAACTGTAGATTTGTCTTGTCTGTAGAACACACACATATTTACCAAGAGATTCGAGAACCATATGCAGGACATTTAAAATACTAAGCTGTGTGTAAATCAAAATGCACCCAACTGCAATGTTATTGTGAATAATAACTTAAAATAAACAGTTCCCTATTTCTCAGTTCCAAAGTTCCAGCGCAATTACCTCCATGCTAAGTAAAGTATCATTAATTGTTTGATTAGGTTGTGTTCTGGTGCAGGGAATGCAAAGTAGGTGCACTTGAAGGAAGATTAAAGGTTGTTGTCAAATACACTAACAGTTGATTGCATTAAGAGTGTTATTTGTGCTGCTGTAATTGCTGCAGTAATTTATAGTTCTGGACTTATTTTTATTACAGCACTGGAGATGTCAACTGTCACTATTTCATCTTCTTTCTCCCTGCATAAGAAAGCTCCTTGGCTTAATTAAACTTGGTAATAAAACTAAACATGCCAAGGGTCTTTAAAAAACCTGAGGCTGCAGTAGTCATTTTCTGGGCAGCATGTGGAAGAAAGATGAAATGGGAAACATGCAAGGCCAGTAGTGAAAGAGGGTGTTTGCTTTGGAGCCAAGCTACAAATTATTTCTCTTCACATCTACTTTCATCATCAAACCCCATTAAAATATAGTCAGGTATTTTAAACATTGCTGTTAGGTGAGTGGATAATGCTTGTGCTCCCCACTTTACACCCTAGGAAACGAATCCTCAACATTTATATTATTGGGCACAGAAAAAGCCAATGTCATGAGTGAAGGTGAAGCAAGTGTTTGGCCTTCAGTAAGACTTGATTATCTTATTCATATGAGGCTCATTTCGATATGCTCTTCTTCCCCACATATGGCTTGCTTCTAAATAAGTTTGAATAGATCTCTCTTCCTTTCTCAGCTCTAGCCCTGATCCATTGCCAAATGAGAACCAGCACTCTCACTGCTGTCATTTTGTTTGCTGGCTGGTCTCTGCCTGCTTCTGTCCAGTCTTAAGATATCAGTGTTTATCCATTTTCTTTATAAATTCCTTCCACGTGCATAAAATGTCCCTTACTGGTATAAAATTTTCTTTCAGATGTATGCCAAGGTCACCAATAGAAGGTTTGTTTTGCCTTTTAAAAATAAGTAAAATAAGCAGGGGTCATTTGGGGGGGACGTGGGGGGACGCCATCCCTCCGGGTGAGGTGCGGGAGGGCGGGGCCTGGAGCTCCCTGCTGGTGCCCGCTGGAGGTCGCCGCCGGCTGTGGGGAGGACACACTTCCGGTGATGTCAGGGGGTGTGGCATGTGCTAATGAGTTATGCTAATGAGTCCCCCTAGCTCTTTTTCTACGAAATGACCCCTGAAAATAAGTGTCAATAATGACTAATGGAAACCCTGCCACAGATCAACAACTATGCATACCTGATTATCTGTATAAACAGATGTATCCCGTAAACTAAGATCAGATGCAAGTTTCTGAGGGTCCAGAGGCAAAATCACCTCCAATGCCCACCTGCATGTATGCACAGAGTTCTAGTCCTCTATCTCGGAGGAGAAAACACAGAGGAGCACAACTCCTTTAAGCCGCATTAGTGCCCACAGAGGGTATGAAAGAACATCCCCCCCACCTACCCCCCCCACACACATTCCACAAGAAATGAGATCTCTGCAAGGTTGCAAATACCTCTGGGCTAATCTCTCATTTCCTGTGCAAAGGGCACCTGGGGAAACTCATTCACTCTCCTTTTAGCCCCATGGGGACCAATGGAGCGCGAAGGATCATGTGATTTGTTCTGGGCTCTCTTATGGGCTCCTCTCTCCCATTCTGTTATATCCAATGTAGCATTATAATAAAACACTTGATATTTACAAATTGTCAGATAGAGAGAGAGTAAACATTTTTAGGATGTTCCTATTTTTTCAGAAGACTACCACTTATACTTTGTAAAAAAAAATCTGTTTATTCAGTGGAATAAGTTAGTGTCAATCAATGTGACAATCAGTGTAGCAATATCAAACTGGTGTAAACAATATCAAAGACATCCTTTCACCCAAAGTCAGTTTTAAAGACTTGAATTCAGCGCTATTCATTCAAAAAAAAAAGAAAGAAAGAGATATCAAGCTCAGATTTTGTGTCCACATCAAAAGGTTCCATAGTACTAATAGAGTCAACAGCCTGGTCAACAGGATTTTCCCCAAATGGCTGACAGAACAATCTATGGGTTGGTTCAGAGATGACATGCATCACACAAAAATTCCTTGGGATTGTTCAGGGTCACTGTAGTACCATGTGGAGGCAATACAACAAATATTCCCAGACATTTCCATTAGTGGCATAAACAGGAACAATACAAATATCTAATTTAGGTTTGGACTAAGATTTTGGAAGGAGCTCAGATATCCAATATAATCTTTGGCTTGTTAGCGTTATAGCTGTCTCTGCTTTGCCAAGTTACCACCATTAACAGTACATCACTCACTCCCCTTGGCAGGATGGGTAGATACAATTTTGGCAGTAGAGATTCTTCTTATTCTCCTTGAGGACAAGAAATTACATGGCCATGGTGCCTTTCACTGCTTCACTGTATTCACTTTGCTTGTGCAGCCTATGAAATACCACCTGTACAGTTCTTTGCTTGGAGTTTTTACTGAAGGTAGAAGGAACAGTTGGAATAAACCAGGTAGCTTATTCTATTGCCCCCCAAGCCAGAAATAATGATGCAGACACAAGTGTTGGGTTTAACTATAGGGCCACTTTATTAACTGATAACTTTAGCTGGACCAACAGCAAGGGCAACACAGCATGCGGTATGGTCAAGGCCAGAGGTCGAAGACCCCTCCCTTACCTCTTCAATAGGGCGAGCCACCCTGCCCCGGATGGGAGCCCACTGCAGGGGCTCCGACCCGGCCAGCTAGCCATTACAGGTCAACCCCGTAGCCCCATCCCCCAAGCCGCAAGTTTCAAAGAGAGGACCTAAACAGGGCCGTCCTGAAGGTAGTCCGTTTTCCCCGCCCCATGCTGCAAGGCACAAAGACTGTACTCACAGGACCCCTTAAACCCCAAATATTGGTGTCAGCTGGTGCTCACCGGACTGCAATCTGTATACCGCATAGCAACTTGCCTACATGAAAGTGACCAATCTAGCTTACACGACAAACCCTTCTAAACACCTGCATCACTGCTGCAGTGCAGGGTAGGCGAAAACAACACCTCCAAGCGCCAATCAGGAAGGGGTGAAAAATTCCTACCCGGCCCCCGAAAACCGGATGACCAGAAAATGCCTGCACTACTAACACGGCAGGAGGGTGGGCCGACTACTGCATGGTACTGCTGGGGAAAAGACGTAGGGCCGTGCTTTAGCCTTCTCAGCCCTGCCCCTTCCTGTTGCCCATATATGGCGCTTTTGGCACCAAAACCGAATTTATTCATTATTGTCTTACATATTGGCACTAGTGTCCCCAAATTGCTTTTTAAAGGAATTATTTTGTTAATCATATACATCTTTAGCCAAACAAAAAATGGAAAAGTATAGAATAATACATAAAAGTAGATTTATGTAGTAGTATCTATTAAATTCCAAATAAACGCACGCTTGTAAGGAAAATGTCTGAAAGTAATTTAGCAGGTAAATGCTTAGAAAGAAGTCAGATTGTTTTACATGCATAACCTTTAATACATTCTTCTAATCACCACACAGATAATTCCTCCAAAATAATTCCTCCCCTTGCCAGGGAGGGCCGGGGTATTGGAATTCTAGGTGTTCTCACCATCTGCCAGTTTCAGTCCGGGGCTTCTAGACCACCATGGGGTCTAAAGTCAGGAGCCAACCTGACAACCAGGGGTAGTGGGGAAAACTGCATGAAGAATTACTGGAGATTCCTGAGTCATGGCAAGGAATGGTCCAGAACTTTGGCTTGTAATATAACTGACTGTGGAGCTGGAGAATGCTTGTCTGCCTTGATTGCACTTTACAAAGCCCAACTGGATTAATATGATTTCCCCCCCCCTGTTAGTATGAACTGATTGCATTGTATTTCTACTGGCTGATGATTACTGATTGATTGCTTACTTAACCGAAATTGATATTGTACACTGATTGAATTGTTTCGTTGAGTAATTAGTTTGGAATAAGAAACGGGGTTAGATATAGATTAAGTGGGCTAAGGGGATTTTTTTTTTTGAAACCTCCGGAGGGGTATTTTTATTTTTTCAATAAGACTACAAACTATAAAGAAACATATAGGAGGGGAAACTACAACTATGGAGAAAGAAAATGTACCCACACTAACTAAAAACCCAAGAGTGGGAGACCCCCTTCATGTTAAGCTAAATATTAGTATTAAAAGTGTTAGTAAAACAATATACTTGTAGAGTTCTTGTTTTTCACATTTTCTGTATTAGTAAATTAGTTATTTTGAGAGAACTTTCTGAGCATCTTCTTTACTTCAAAGAGCCATTTATCAGAGTCCTTCTGCCCTTAGTTTGGCTTTCTGTCTCTAAAATCATATACAGTTTTCATTGCTCCCGCACCCGCTTCTGCTGCAGAGTCCTCATCCGTTCCCGAGGCAGCTGAGTCACTTGACTTAGTTTCTTCCTCCTTAGATCCTTCCCCCGATCCCAGATGATGTCTCAAAACTTCTTTGGCTTTGAAGATGGAGTCTATCTTCTCCCTTCTATCGTTGATTTTAAAGAAGAAGAAGAGATTGGATTTATACCCCGCCCTTCACTTGGAGTCTCAGAGCAGCTTACAAACTCCTTAACCTTCCCCTCCCCACAACAGACACCCTGTGAGGTGGGTGGGGCTGAGAGAACTCTGGCACAAACTGCTCTTTTTCAAGGACAGCTGTGCCAGAGCTTGTGACTGACCCAAGGTCACATCAGCAGGTGCAAGTGGAGGAGTGGGGAATCAAAACCGGTTCTCCCAGATTAGAGTTCGCACACTTAACCACTACACCAAACTGGCTCTCTTTAAAGATGACACCTTCAGGGATCCCCCACCTGTACTGTACTCCGTTTGTTTGAAGGAAATAAATTAAATCCTTATAGCTCTTTCTCTTCTGACAAATTTCAAATGGAATGTCTTTTAAAGTCTTAATAATTGTATTCCCAAGTTTCAGTGGAGTTGCTGAAGTTGCCTTTAGTACGGCATCTCTGGTCTGTCTTCTTGCAAATCTCACCACAATCTCTCCAGGCAGGCTATGTTTTTTTAATATAGTTGGAGTATGCTCTGTAGGCTGTCTCCATATCTTATTATTTCCTCCGCTGGCAAGCCTGTCACTGGAGCAATAATCTCACCCAGAGTCTTTTTCAAATCTTATTTTTCTGTCTCAGGAACCCCCTGGAACCTGAGAATCATATTAGCCTTTTCCATTTGCAGCTGCAACAAACAATTTTCTTGGAGATTTTGTTTCGTTTCAACTTCACCCATTCTTTTCTTCATCTTCTTGCTTGAGGTGTCCATCTCTGTAACTTTCTCAGCCACCAGCTCCACTTTTTTTTCCGTTTCTGCCAGCTGATGCTGTTGTAAAGCAAATTTTGATTTAACGAGGTCAGTTGCTGGTTAATACCCTCGAGCTGATTCATCACTGGCTTGAGCATATCCGCTAACAGCTTCATGACGTCAGCTCCCTTGTCGGGCCTCGGACTCTGACTTCCAGACTTGGCTTTAAACTTTCCTCGAGGCGCCGTCATTTTTCAACTTTGTTTACACTTTCAAACCACTTCTGGGCTCGAAGTACGTCAATTCGCTTTTTGCACTCAAGTAAGACTCTCAATATACACCCGCTGTCTTTTTCCTCCCATTCCCCCTTCGCTGTGATTTATCTGTCCATCGCTTCAGAGGCGTCCGCTTTCCCCGGGGGGGGGGGGGCCGTTTATCAAAGTTTATCAAAGTTCGTTTACTTAGAACTCACGTTCATTGTTGGTCATCTTGCTGACCTCGCTCACATCAATTGTTGTTCCGCTCGGCCTCCCCCGCTTGTCCCAGTCGGGTTAGCTTGTGCCCTAAGGCCACTCATCGGCAGGACTGTCAGAGCGGAGGGAAGCCTCAATTCTCCGGCAGCAAGCCATCGAAGAGGCTATCCCTCAAAAGCTCTCTGGCCTGGAGCCTTTCACAAAGGCTCCGTGGGAGTGCCACTTGAGGTGCCACCCCTCCATGCCGATGGAGGACTGATCACCTCCCCAAGCTCTGGGGAGAGTGACTGCCATCACCAATCCATAGACCAGAAGTCTCTGGGCTAAGGGGATATTGATTGTGGGATGGGGCGGGTGCAAATTATATAAATGCTAGTTAGTTGAAGGAGGCTACATAGTTCAATTAGGTTTGCATTAATTAAATTTGGTTAACTGACAGTTTGTATGGTTGTGGGGAATTATAGGAGGAGGTTGGGAGTCAAATATCTTGTGGATGGGGAAGGCCAGCAAAGGGCTGGGGATCCCAGTAATTGGGGGATAAGGGAAATATGGCAGGGGGAGAATGTCTTGCAAGGGGCAGATTTGGAGATATGGGTATGCTCGATCTCTGTCCAGCCTTTGTCCCATCCCGAGACAGGCTGGTAGTGAGGATAGGACAATAAACCCTTCTCCGACACTGGTGTTGTACAATGCCAGGTCCATTAACAATAAGACTGCCATGCTGCAAAATTATTTTTCAGCACATAAAGTAGATCTGGCATGTGTGACTGAGACATGGATGAGAGAGGGTGAAACAGTAACCCTGAAAGAGCTGTCTCCACTGGGTTTCTTGGTCCTTCACCAGTCCCGGACAAAGAGTCAGGGGGCATGGCAATCCTCATACAGGAGTCTTTCTCCTTCAGGGCACTCCCCATGCCAAAGATCTCTGGTATTGACTATGTTGGCCAGGTGTGTGACACTGAGGAGAGTTTGGCTATCTGGATGGTGTACCATCTGCCTAATGCACCAGCAGATGCCCTGTCAAGCCTGCTGGAAGTCATAATGGACTGGTGATTGGAGTTCCCCAGACTTTAGTACTGGGGGACTTTAATGTCCATGCTGATGCTGCAGCCTCCTTGCAGGCTGTGGACCTGGTGTCTTCCATGGCAGCACTAAGACACTGCCAACTTGTATCAAGTCCCAAACATCAAACAAGTCACACACTGGATTTGATCTTCACCATGGTGTTAGATGTGAGTCCAACTGATATAGAGGAAGTGCTGTGGTTAGACCACTTTGCCCTGAAGACCTGTCTGGGTATCCTGACCCCTCCCCGTTTAAGCAATGAGCTGATTTATGCTTGCCCACTGAGATTTTATGGACCCAATCGGGTTCCAGAATGCTCTGTGGGATCCGATTCCCCCTGGTGGTTTCTTAGATGAGTTGGTAGAAGACTGGCATAGCCAGCTTTCTGAAGCCATTGACAAAATCACCTCCTAATGCCCTCTTCATTCCCATGCCAAAATAGCCCCCGGTACACCGAGGAGTAAGGAGGATGAAATGGGAGCTTAGATGGTTAGAGTGAGCTTGGTGGCGGAGTCGTGATGAAGCTGTAAGAATATCTTATAGAACATTCATAAAAACTTATGGGATGGCAGTGAAGGCAGTGAAGAAAGACTTCTTCACGACCTCCATTGCATCTGCTAGCTCTCACCCGGCACAATTGTTTAGAGTGATTTGATCTTTAATATCTTTCACTGGGAGATCTCAAAATATTAGGAGTTCAGCCATTAGCTGTGAGGTGTTTGTGAGCTTTTTTTGCAGATAAAGTCTTAACATTCCACCAGGATCTAGCTGCTAATGTTGATACAGTAAGTGAATTGGAGGCCCCTTGACTGTCTTCAGGTCAGGTCCATTGTTGGACCAATTCAGCCTGCTCTTATGGGCCAAGGTGGACAAGATTCTGGATGCTGTGAAGCCCACCACTTGCCTCTTTGACCTGTGTCCATCATGGCTGGTTAAGGCCAGCGGTGATGGAAAATGGGCTCCTCTGGCAGACATCATAAATATGTCCCTGAGTTCAGAGGCCTTCCTGGGGTATTTAAAGGAGGCAGTGGTTAGGCCATTCTAAGAAACTAGTGATCTGGCCAATTACTGCCCAGTGTCGAAATCACTGTTCCTGGGAAAGGTAGTTGAGAGAGTAGTAGCAGTCTTTCTTGGATGAAACCATGGCCTTGGATCCCTTTTATTCTGAGTTTTGCCCTGGCCATGGGACAGAGACATCTTTGGTTATTCCCATGGATGAACTCCACAGGCAGCTGGATTTAGCCGGGTCAGTACTGCTGATATTGCTTGATTATCAGCACCATTTGACATGGTTATCACCTTTTGACCCACCACCTCGCTGATGTGGGGATTCAGGGGACAGCCTTACAGTGATTTACCTCCTTTCTCCAAGGTTGGGAACAGAGGGTGGCTCTAGGGGAGAGAGGGTTTCACAATGATACCCATTGGTATGTGGAATCCCTCAGGGTGCTATCCTCTCCCCAATATTATTAAACATCTTTATGTACCCCCTTGCCCAGATGGCATGGGATCATGGGTTGGGTTGTCACCAATATGCTAATACCCAGCTCTATCTGCTGATGAGAGGCTGGCCAGAGACCACCCCAGAACATCTGACCAGGGGTCCGAAAGCCATGGTTGGCTGGTTAAAACAGAGCAGGCTGAAACTAGATCCAGTGAATACAGAGGTCCTGTGGCTGAGTTGGGGGGTGGTTGGGGGTTGGGATGGGTTGCCACTCCCCTTTCCTGACAGTGTGCCATTGACAGTTGTACTATCCTTCAAGAGTTTGGGAGTCATCCTGGATGCCTCCTTTTCAATGAAGGCCCAGGTTACTAAGGGGATTAAGCTGACATTATACCATCTCCGCCAGGTTATACACTTGGCCCCATATCAGTCATGCAATGGTCCATGCAAAGGTCACCTAGATTACAGTAAATCTAGATTACAGCAAATTGCTCTACGTAGGGCTTTCCTTGAGGTTGATCCAGAAAATGCAACAGGTCCAGAATGCAGCTGCAAGGGTTTTGACTGGAATACCCTTTAAAGTGCATATTCAACTGATGCTCTATCAGCTGTACTGGCTCCAGATTGAAGACCAGATCAAGTTCAAGGTTCTGGTGTGGACCTTTAAAACCCTTCATGGTCAGTGACCAGCATACCTCTAGGACCACCTGTCTTGGTACATCCCTTATAGAGCATTATGCTCAAGTGATCAACATCTACTGGTGGTCCCCAGCCCTAAGAGCATCTGGCTGTCCTCAACCAGGGCCAGAGCCTTTTCGGCACCGGCTCCAGCCTGGTGGATCACTCTTTTAGAATAGATCAGGGCCCTGCGGGATCTGGTACAATTTCACAGGGCCTGCAAAACATAGTTGTTCAGTCAGGTCTATGGTTGAGGGCAATACTGGGCCTCCAGCCGATAGGCTAAAGTTAGTTCTGGCTTCCCCCCTTCTTTTCCCTTCCCCCTTGCTTCCCCCCTCCCTTCCCTTCTACATATGTTGTATATTGCCCCCCTGTGTGAATCTTACACCATCTTGAATTTTGTAGTTACTGCCTTATTGATTTTTGTATTTATTGTTGTTTTTAGAAGGTTTTAAATTGTATATTTATAAATCGTTATCACCTGCTCTGAGCCAGTTTTGGGGAGAGTGGATTATAAATCAAATAAATAAATAAATAAATAACCTTACTTCTTTAGGAACCATTGTCATTTGTACAAAAGCTTCTCTTGCATTGCAAAATACAGAAGAAGGCCACACCAAATATGGAGCAAAAAAGCCAAAAGAACAGTGGTGCAGTGGGAAGAATAATTATTTTATTCAGTTATACCGCCCTAGTATAACAGATTTTTTTAAAATCCCTTCCCACTGCACCACTATTGTATAGAATCATAGAATCATAGATTTGGAAGGGGCCACACAGACCATCTAGTCCAACCCCCTGCCCAATGCAGGACCAGGGGGTACTCTCCCCCCCCTTTTTTTCCTTCTCTTACGTTGCAGCCATAAACACTGAAGTACTGGATAGTAGTCATTTTTCATGGTTATAATAGTAACAGTTTTTATTAATTTCTTATTCGGGATGCTGGGAACGAAATAGGGTCATAGCAATGGTATTATTAATCTACTTAGTCACCAGTGCTGTTTATACCAACCACACAATGATAGAACTGCTTCTATCAGTCGTGCTTTAAGGACTCCATTATGGAGATTTTTTTTTTTAAATTCTACTAATAGTTTGTCTCCCCTTGGGCTTATTTGAACATCAGATTTGAAGGCAAATTCTATGTTACACTGATAACTGACAGTGCAATCTCCAGTTACTCCAGTCTAAGTCTGCAGAGGATTGCACTGTAGCTTTGGAAACACCAGTTTCTATGTAATGTACATACAATTTCTTGAAATTATTCAAGAGTCCAGTAGCGCCTTAAAACTAACAAAATATGTGGTTACTGGACTCTTGCTCTTTTCTACGGCTACAGACAGACTAAGGTGGCTACTCATCTTGAAATTATTCAGTAGCCTTCCTAAACCTGGCAGTATTCAAGATAAGTGTTATGTTATTTGGAGTTCTGAGAGTATAGAAATGAGAGAACAGGGAGATGAGAGAACAGTGGGGATGAGAGAACAGGGAAAGAGAAAGAGTACACAGATTCTAACTTTGGAATGTTTGTGTCTCCTTTATTATTGCAAGAATATAAAATATGATGTTCTCCTCTTTTATGAAGCTATTCTCTGGCATTTTCACCAGAACATTCACCATACCACTGACACCCATACATGATGCCATTGATGTCCAAAACATAGAAACTACAGATAATAATGACAGAATGTTATCAGTTCTGCATCTAATCAACGTCCAAAAGTAACATTATTTCCCACATTCCCACATTCACTGTTCCAGTTTATCATTACATTTCCTTGCATCCACCTAATCCCCATGAACCAAACTCCTGCAATTTCAACCATAGAGTAACAAGCAGAGAAACTGATGAGCCAGAAAGAAATGCTAATATTTTTGTGTAATTTGATCTGGTATGCTCAGAGAATGTGCTCTACATAAAATATAACATGATATAATATGTAATAATACCTGCTTTGTTGTGTAACGATATGGTAAGCCACCTATAAATATTGGTCCTGTGTCTTGCCGCCTGAAAGTCGACCAAGCCTTGCTGGGCATACTTGCCTTCGTAGTGACTCCCAAGATATTAACATCAGCTTTGCACATTACCAAGTCGTGCCTGCATAAATTGAGAAAGGACAAGCTTTACAATCATGCTGTATATTGTATAAATGCTTCTTTGACAAATTAATTAGGCTGTTGCCAAATCAAGGAGGGATGGAAATGAAGTAAACAGCTCGAGTTATATTGAACTCTATAAACATAATAGAAGCTATTTGATGTTCAGGCTGTAAGTTGGCATGTCTTTTGGGTGTGATAGCTATCAAAATGAAATCACTTTAAGAAAGAGAAAAGTGAGATACCTTCTTAAAGGTGGGAGGAAGAGAGTGAAACCCAGAAGGAATTTTTAAAAGAATGTTTCAGAATAACATGTTTGTTTCTTGATAAATATTTATAAACGTTTATTATTTATTTATTTATTAAATTTTTACCCCGCCCTCCCAGCCAAGGCCAGCTCAGGGCGGCATACATATCAAATACATAATTTACAATAAAACATGAATAATTTAAATTAAAACAATACTAAAATCATTTAAACTGTACAGCTCAATAAGCGCTAGTAACATTAATTCCCGATGGCTGTAGTTACACAATCCACTCTTCTTATAGCTGGACAACTATTTGAAAATACATTTTCATCCTGGAGGAAATAAGCAATTAAAAATAATAATTTACAATTTAGAATAGGTTACCTCTTTACTTATCTTGTAAGTACTTAGAATTTATATACCAGTTCTCAAAGGGTTTCACAAAACCCTTTATTCCTTGCAAAAACCATGTAAAACAGGCCAGCATTATTGATGAAGGATGGAAGGAGAGAGTATAATGAAACCATAATGAAACCCAAACGGTGGATAGTTTATGAGATCTGGGTTTGTCTCACAGATGATTATTCCAAATTGTTCATCTCAGTAAATCCCAGCTTCAGTGTCTTTGCCCTTTTCCTAACTTTCTTTGCAAGGACCCCATTGGTATTTCAGCTTATACTGTAGTGTCCACCTAAGGGCAAAGCCCTACTGCATTATCAACTCCTGTACTACTGAGAGTGCAAGGGAAGGGAAGCTGAACTCTTGCCTCCTTGGGAACTTCATCTGATCTTTGCACCACCTCAGATCCATGCTTTTTTCCTCAGGTACCTCCGAAGGAAACCAAATGACCTCTTCACACCAAATCTGAGAAGCTAGCCTCCTGCTGCCTGTTAAGTTCACCCTAGAATTTGTCCCAACATGGTTCTACTCACTGAATCAGCACACGTGAATTGTTTGTGAAATATTGTCAACTTCAAGGTGGTGGCTGGAGCTCTCCTGCTATTATAACTGATCTCCAGACAACAGAGATCAGTTCACCTTGAGAAAATGGCTGCTTGGAAGATGGACTCTATGGCATTATACCGCACTGAAGTCCCTGTACTCCCCAAACCCCACTCTCCTCAAGCTCCACCCCCAAAATCTCCAGGTATTTCCCAACCCTATGTTTTTATAAACAGTTTTCTCAGAAAAAAAAGAGGGGGTGTCTAAAGTGAAAAATGTTCCAAAGTATGAATGAACGGGGATGTCTCAGGCAGAGAAGTACAACTGCTTCTCTCGAAGGACCAAGCAGCAGAAGAGAACCTTTAATGACAGGGAATATGTGGAAGAGATGTTTGTCGCGGAAAGCGCCACCGCATCCCAGGTCTCTGTTTGATACCATCCAGTCCAAATATCACCACACTGGAGTACTGCTATAGTGACCACACAGACTCAGTAATTGTGTGCAACTATATACAGTGTATTTATTATAAAACAGAGTTTTTACTAGCAAAGTGCTTCGCCAGACAGTTAGTGTTTCCACCAGCACCCAAAGCTAGCAAACTGTACACTTTTATACATATGACAACCAATCATGTTGCTGCTGAGTCATTGAGATAAGACATCAGCTCTGTACATGTCTCAACCTGTTCAGTCTGGTTCTACTGACAGCCAATTACCATGACACCTGTCATCTAGATTGGTCTCATCTATTTACAGTTGTACATGCTGGATACTTACATATATTCCAACAATGTTTTCCTGCTTTCCCTCCCCCAAAAAACAATTTTGTTGTGTTCTAATGGCAACTGCACATGCGGTCGCCCTTACACGTGGCCATGCGAACTAACCTAGCTTTGCATCCTTGGACAATAGAAAAAGAGGATCCTAGAACCAGCCTATTGGCTCATCTGGATCCTCAAGGGAACCCATGGTTGCAATAACACTGTAAATAATCCTATCGTGTGTGTGTGTGTGTGTGTGTTGAGGTGTTGTTTGTACTTGGATTTAAAGTGGGCCTCTGGCCGGCTACTGTATCTCCAGTTTTCTCTTTTCCTAAGTGAAGTATGAGCTGAAATCACTACACTATGCCTCAGTCTCAGTACTTTATACTGGCAACAAGGATGAGATCACGATGAGCGAGCCTGACTCCAACTCCGCAGCAGAGAGCAACGCACCATGCACCAAACTCCAGGACACCGTGCCCCGCAACGCTCCAGCTCCTCAAGTCATGGCTGCCACTCCAGGACAAATCTCCACCTATGATCCAGTGCATCCTGAACTCTGGGAAGCCTAGGTTGAATAGCTGAAACACTTCTTCAATGTGGAGGAGGAAGCAGCCGCAGGTGAGCCTTTTTCCCTTCTCCCCTGCCCCCCCAGCACCGATGGCGAGGCCCGGGCCCACCAATTCTCCCCCCCAACCTCTTGGCACTGATGGCGAGGCCCGCGCAGCTCCCAGCTTCCAGGCCCACCAAGCCTTCTCCCCTGCCCCCTTTCTCCCACTCCCCCAGGCACTGGTGGTGAGACCTGAGCAGCTCCCAGCCACTGGGCCTGCAAGACCTTCTCCCGTGCCACCCTGGCACCAGCAGCAAGGCCTGAGCAGCTACCAGCCACTGGGCCCACCGAGCCTTCTCCCATGCCCCCCCCCCCCCCCGACACCAGCAGTGAGTCCTGAGCAGCTCCTAACCACCAGCCCACTGAGCCTCCCCCCCATGGCCAGAGAGTCCTCTGAGCATGCACAGGGAATGCTCTTTTACTTTTGGGGGGATTTAAGTACCCCCCATATAGTTTTTTAAAAACTTTTCAGATTTTTCTGCACACCTGGGGACTGCCCCAAGTGTGCAGAAAAATCTCTCTGCCACCCAAGTGCCCCTGATGTGTGGATTTAGATATCTATGAATATATAGATGGGCGTGAGGAGGATGTCAGGCATAGTACGAATGAGTACTTAGCTGTTGCTAGACAGATTAGTGCAATCAGAGAAACTGCTAGTGAGAGATGATGAAAGGCAAGAGGGATTCAGTTTTTAGCCACAGAAGGAGGAGGAGGAGGAGGAGGAGGAGATTGGATTTATACC
>NW_015170289.1:401743-412069 GCF_001447785.1 Gekko japonicus | reverse complement strand
GGAGGAGGAGGAGGAGGAGGAGGAGGAGGAGGAGATTGGATTTATACCCTGCCCTTCACTCAGAGTCTCAGAATGGCTTACAAACTTCTTTCCCTTCCCCTCCCCGCAACAGACACCCTGTGATGTAGGTGGGGCTGACAAAGCTCTTTCCAGAACTGACCTTTCAAGGACAGTTCTGACAGAACTATGACTTGCCCAAGGTCATCCAGCAGCTGCAAGTGGTGGGGTGGGGAATCAAACCCGGTTCTCCAAGATTAGAGTCTGCACACTAACCACTACGTCAAACTGGCTCTAGCCAAGTGTGTCTGTAGTCAGGGAGGAACAAAAATTGAGATAGCAACAACTGGGAAACCAATGCAGTTAAGAAGCTAAACTGAAGCCAAAAAAAGTACAAAAAAGCCCTGTGACTAAAAACACACACACCAAAACAGTTTCAGATCCCGTTCTCAGGCACCACATCTATCATAGTTAGTCATTCAGACAGTCAACTAACCATAATTTAACATTAGAGCATGGTTTGGTGAACCAGCAACTGGTTCACCTTAGGGTTCTTGGAAAGGTTTTGACAGATATTTGAGCAGGGATTTTCCTGGTTTACACCTTGTACTATTGCAGCACAAGTCTGTCAGTTTTACTAGGAAGTAAGTTCTATTCATTAAGTTCACCCTAGACACACTCACCCATAAACCCAAGAATCTTTCTATACCCCTCCTGGAGTATCATCTCATTGTCAACAACAAGGGTGACTTACTCCCAAGAAAGAATGCATATGATTTCAACCTTAGACATGATGTTGCATTACTACTCAATATCAGAGCTACTGTCATATTTGCCTGAAAGAAAAATCCTGCATGTTTTCAGACATTTCTTTTAACTGGCTTTTTTAAACCTACAGACTAGAACTATGCCAAAAATGGAGAGCTGAACTCTTGTGGTATAAAATAGAGAGTTGGTAGGGAGCAAATTTCATGGAAGTCCTTCCTTTTCCCTGGGGACAGTGTGCTTATTTATTTATTTATTTATTTATTGCTGCTGCTGCTGCTGCACATAACTCCCCCACCTCATTTAATTCTTAAGAAAAAATTGACAGCATGCACTGAGGAGGAGGAAGAGGAAGAAGTGGAAGAATTAGTTTTATACCCCACTCTTCACTACTTGAAGGAGTCTCAGAGTGACTTAAGATCGCCTTTCCTTCCTCAGAGAGGCTCAGAGAGTTCTGAGAGAACTGTGACTGACCCAAGGTCACACCAGCAGGTGCATGTGGAGGAGTGGGGAATCAAACCTGGTTCTCCAAATTAGAGTCCACCACTCTTAACCACTACACCAAACTGGCTCTTTCAACCTGTGTAACGAGCTTCTTAATTAAATTGTATTGCTTATGTGGCATTATCATAAAACTAAGGACATTTTTATCCCATCTCTTCTTCAAGGAACTCAGAGTGGCATACATACTATTCCTTCCTTATTTTACCCTCACAACAATCCTGTGAGGTAAATTAAGCTGAGAAAGAGAGTGACTGGCCCAAGGTCACCCAGTAGGTTTAATGGATGAGCAAGGATTTGAACTTGGATCTCACTAGTCTGACACTCTAATCACTACAAAATATTGACTCTCAGGGAAAATTAATCCAAATCTTCCTGTCCTTACTCTACCATGTCTGGATAAAAATGAGTGGGGAAAAGTGACACCCAGCAGAAATAGAAAGCATCCATGCCACCATCCCACTAATGAGGCAAAGCTCCCCCTGCATCTTTTATCAGAGCCCTTAAATCATCACTAAAAAGAAAGTCAAACATGGAAATGAAATTTAGCAGAGAGGGTTTTGCTCAGGCCTATTTAAGAGGAGCATTTGGTCACGAAGTAATGTCTGAGCAGAATACAGCTTTTGATATTTCAGCTGATGTTAAAAGGAAAAAAAATATAAATACTGCTCATTGGAAACACTTAGCAACAAGGCAAATAATGTGTGATTTTATTCTTTCCCTTGATAACTCAACTCTAATTCATGTACCTTTTGCCAGCTGGCAGGAAATATTCTCTCTTAATCAAAGGAAGCACAGCGAGGACCTATGAAAATCAGGTAACAGCCTCTCTGTTTGGTGTTTCATTATATTCATCCTTTTTTCTGCACAGTAAGAAAGCTGAGCACTGCTTAAAAGCAAGGTCAAACCAGTAAAACTTGGATCAGTTGGAAGGTTAAAAAGATTGAAGACTCTTCTCTTGTGGCGACAGGATACCTAAGTAAAAGTAGTAGGCAAAAACCCCCAAAAAAGCCCTTAAAGGGGGGGATCCAACCATGTAACTGAGGGTGTTGCAAGAAAATAATGCACAAATCCAGGAACCTTTGGACAGCATGTTATCCATTACAAAATCTCTGGGTTGATTACATGAACCAACTACTAGAAAGATTTTCATTCCATATCTCCTCTCTGTCCAAACACTTACTAAAATTATCAGCCTTCTCTGTTGTAATGTTGACACATCATGTCATCTTGCCTTAAATAGCATGCAGTGCCTAGCACATAGTATAGTATCTGATATATATAAAAGCCTAATGCAGTGGCACTTTGCAGCTCTCCCATTGGCTGTGCTGTGCACTCCATCAGCCATTGGCCCATGAACCACCACTCAAGAGTACTCGTGTGCCATTGGCTAGGTGCTGGGTCCACTCCTCTCAACTGCCCACTGCCAGCCTGGCCACTATTCCCTGACAGAATAAACTGTCAAAACGGCTGTCTCTCCTGAAAAAGATGCTTCACTTTCTCCTGCTGCTAAGCTCACTTTCACTTCAGTGGCTGTTGCTAAGCAACCAAGCTTGGTTCTTTCAGTAAAAGGTGGGGGGGGGGGAGGCCCTTTCCAGGCCTATTTTGGCCTTTGATAGAAAACTCATTGGGCCCATCCTGACTAGGGTTGCCAGCTCCGGGTTGGGAAATTCCTGGAGTTTTTGTGGTAGATCCTATGGAAGGCAGAGTTTGGGGACAGGAGAAGCCTCATCTGAACAGAATGCCATAAAGTCCACCCTCCAAAGCAGTTATTTTCTCCAGGGGGAGAGAGATCTGTTGTCTGGAGTTCAGTTGTAATACCAGGCAATCTTCAGGCTCCACCTGGAGGTTGGCTACCTGAAGCCTGGCAGTGCCATGTGCATGACTTGATGACACCTGACTGGCATGACAACTAGGCCTGGCAGCTTGCTCCTGTTCTCCTCCAGCAGCCCCTCTATTTTTTAATATTTAAACTAAATTTTTAGAAGAAGAAGGAGAGATTGGATTTATACCCCACCTTTTACTACCCAAAGGAGTCTCAGAGTGGCTTACAATCCCTTTCCCTTCCTCTCTCCACAGCAGACACCCTGTGAGGTAGGTGGGGCTGAGAAAGCTTTTTCGAGGGCTGCTCGTGAGAGAACAGCTCTGAGAGAACTTATGACTGACCCAAGGTCACACCAGCAGGAGCATGTGGAAGAGTGGGGAATCAAGCTCAGTTCTCCCAGATTAGAGTTCACGCTCTTAACCACTACTCCAAACTGGCTCTCAATTAGGACAGCCAGTGTGACATAGCCGTTAGCACTTCAGAGTGGGGTCTGCCAGACCCAGGTTCTTGCTGTGGAAACTGAGTGGGTGATTTCGGACCAGTCACAGACTTTCAGCCTAACCTGCCTCACAAGGTTGTTGTGCAGATCAAAAGGGGGAGAGGAGAATGATGTAAGCTGCTTTGGTCCCTGTGGTGGAATGGGCCCGCGTCAGCTGGCCGACCCTGCTCTGCCCACCCCTCCTTTGCCTGACCTGGCACCTGAAGGGGCAGTTTTCACCACTGCCTCCGGGTATTGCTGCCACCACTGTCCCTGTCTTGGGCTCTGGTTAGGCGGTACAGCTTCCTAACCTCCCTCTGATGGTGGCTAGGAACCCACCACGGGGCTTTCTGGCAATCTTTGGGGCTCCCCTGGAGAGTTGGCAACTGGCTGTTTTGCCCTTGTTCTCCTCCTCAGGGAGTCCCCAACCCACTCCTAGCATGTCCAAGTGGCTGGGGGAACTATGCGGTACAGAGGGACTTCTCAATGTCAACAGTAAAAGGATTTATTTTGAAACCACTCAACTATATACAGGCATATTAACAGTGAACTATAGAATAAAAATAAAGGTGAATAATAAATCGCTCCATCTCTCCCTTCACTACACATACCCTGTCTAAATGGTCTGCAGGGCAGGCACATGACTTGCTTTCACTGGAGGAAGTTAGATTAGCACAACTCCCAATATGGCCTCTGCCTCCTGCAGACTCCAGCCGACAGCCTGACTGGCACCAGACTTCAGACAGACTGACCTCAATTCTCATAGACTGCTTCCCGCCCAAAAGCTCCACTATATCAAACAGCCCTTCCCTCCCGCCCAGGAAGTGGCTCTCCCTCCTGCAGCATTCTGGGGCAGATCTCCTCACAGCCTTGACGGACTTTGCTATAGAAAAGGTCAACAATGAATGCAGCTATGAAGTTGAACACAGCTATGATGTGGAACACAGCTAAAACAGCAGCAACAAAAAGATTCTTTTCCTTCTCAAATATCAAAATAATAAATGTCATCACTATTTCCCCCCCTCACAGCATATTTGGACTGGAGCTATGTAGCCATCTGAATATCCCTGAGATCATGAGTCTCCCAACATTATTCAAAATAAGATGGCTTCCTAAATAATCTGACACTTCTTTGTAGCATAAACCTACAAAGAATAAGGCAAAGAATACACCAAAGCTAAGCAAAATTCACAGTCACAATAAAAACTACTTTGCCTGTTAAAAATAAGTCTGTACAAAGCACTTCTATGAAGGAAGTCAACATGTGACATGTGAGTGGGATGATAAGTAAATGGCTGCTTTCAAACATGACACATTGACTGTTAAGTATGAGACTTCAGGCAGCTCATTAACAAGTGACTCAGCTTTATTGAACAAGACAAGAACAAACACAAAACAGGAGAGCAACAGGCTCTCTTTTAAATCATCCGGGCTTGGATAACCACGCCCACTGGTGAGTCAAGAACCAATCAGAATATGAACATAACAACCGATGAATTCATCTCCCTCCAGAATCTTTCTAGTATCCTGATTGGCTACTGCACAGAGTAACCAATCAGACTGTGCAGTTTACAATACCAGACTTAGATAGGTGATGAAACACAAGCTCAGGCATTATGTATACCCGATACATAACACTGACCATGAAACAATTTAGACTTTATCATCCGCATGAACATAGTCTGTTAATTCCTACGAGGAAAGTATCACTCAAAGTCGCCTACTATTTGACAGACGGTTGGTCCTTACCAGCCCTACTAGTGACTCTGCCTGGTGATGTCTTTCTTCTTTTCTTTTTTTTTGCAAATAACATTTTATTAATTTTATAAACAATATAAAAATTTACAACAATCCAATAACAGCAATCCAAAGATTTTCCAACAATATAGGAAAAGATATAATACAAGAACTGCCAGTATGCATTACAACATATGCAATAAACATTTAACATAATAACTCATTACCTCTATTCTATTAATTAACTAGACCTGCCTTTAATAGAAAACAAAATCCTTGTACTTTTGTGGTAATTGATACTGATTTGTTTGGTGTGCTGTCACATATTCAAAAAAACCAAACCATTTTTCCAGAAAGGTATTTGGTAATTTAGGATTGTCCATAACTACCAATTGTGTAGCTATTTTGTCAGAGACCGCTATATCCCATAGTTTAGCCTTCCATTGTGTCAAGGTAGGAACCTTAAGTAGTTTCCAGTTCAAAGCTATAAGATTTTTTGCTGCTGTAATAAAAAGGGAAATACAGGACCCAGGCACATGGGCCGGATATCGCGGGGGGGAGGCATAGCTAATTGCCCCGGCGCAGTTTGATCCGCGATTACGGTGCCAGTGGGTAAACGAGGGACCGGAGGGGAATGCCGCGTGTCGGCGCGATCACACCACGGGCGTCTGGAGGCAGCCCATGGCAAACATTTACTAGTACCTTGGAGGTACTAGTTTTTAAATGCGCATTGTCGGCGGTAAGCCACGGGTACGCTCCACTTCCCAGATGTTGGGGTGTGATCGCGCCCGGATAATCCGCCCACCTTCTGTGCCTCTCCCGTGGCAACTTTGCTGTGTGACCGGGGCCAAAGTCAGTTTGTTGCCGAGTCATATGTAGATCAGGCCAGTAGTGCAGGAGTATAGATTCTGGAGTGTTAGTGATTTCAAAACCAGTGATATTTTTGATTTCTACCAGAACTGCTTGCCAGAAACTACGAATCTTAGGACAAACCCACCAGCAGTGGACAAACGTGCCAGGACCACCACACCCCTTCCAACACAATGGTGAGGTCTTATACTTACTTTTAAATAAGCGTTCTGGTGTAAGATACCATCTCATATAAATTTTAAGATGTAATCTACATTGTAACGATCTATGCGTAAATAAGGAGGAAGACCATATTTGGAGCCAGTTTCTCTGAAAGTTCCAAAACACAGTCCTTATGCCATGCCCTCTGAATAGAAGATAATACTTTCCATGATTTTTCATTTAACAAGTAATAATTCAGTGCCAATAAGCCCTGAAGCTTGCATCTTTTAGTCTTTAGAAATTTTTCAAAAGGAGTTAGTTGCCTATTCTATTCAGGTGGGAAGAAATCCGCTTCACCAGCCCTCGGCCGGAACGACCGTTGGGCTGGCGGGGCTGTTTGCCGCCCAGAATTGAAAAAGACGGGCCAATGGTTGGGCGCCAACGCGCCCATCCGGGCATCCAGGGAAGGGGGGGGCTGGAGTTAATATAAACCGACCCCTTCCCTTCGGAGGCAGCAGTCTCGCTGAAGCGTCGGCCGAGGAGGAGCTCTGTGGGCGGTACCTTTCGGGCGGTCTGATCTGCGTGGCCCAGGGAGCCCCTCTGCCGGTCGACGCTGGGCGAGGCGCAGGGGACGGGGAAGTCCCTGCCGACGGCGCGGCGAGCCTGCGAGCAGCGGCGCGGCTCTCGGGAGCACCGGCGGCCTGCTTGCGGAGGGGGCGTTCCCCCTCGGATCGGAGCTGGGCGGTGGATTGCGGCGCCGAGGGAGAAAACAGCGCGGCTGCAGCAAGGCTCGGCAGTCGGCGGCGCGTGCTGCTGCCCGGGCCGGCGCGGCGCCGCTCGGCCGGGATCGGCTCAGCGGCTGCCTGCCTGGACGGTTGGAGGTTTGGTGCTGGGGGGAGGAGGCATCAGGATTAGCCCGACCGGGTGCCCAGGCGGGGGCTGTATTGGTTTGTTGGGCTGGATTGTGCCCCCCCTTTTTTCTACAATTTCCCTTCTAGGGCGCTTTGGGGATAGTCGGCTGGGTGGTGCTGGGAGCTGAGAGATTAATTTGTCTATTGCGGTTTGCCAGCCCCCCCTTCCCCCCTTCCCCCCCTTCAGTTTTGCTCCTAAGAATTTGGGGCGTGTGGGGTCTTGCCAGACGTGAGGGCTTGGGGTCTTGCAGGCCTGTGGGCGCATTAGCCTCCTAGTCTACCGGGCCAAGGGACTATTGACCCAGCAAGTGGGCGACTGTTCTGGGGCGCGGCTGAGCGGCCAATTTTTGTGTTCTCTGGGCAGCGGCCATTTTGTGTTCAGGTTGAGCGGCCATCTTGCACTGCCTCAGGGGTTTGTTTCACTTTTGCTCATGGCTCCTAAAAAAGGTTCAGGCCGTTCAAAAGGCAAGCAGCCTGCCCCTAAACCTGCTCCTAAGCGGCCAGCTCCGGCATTGTCTTCATCAGATGATGAGGATGATGGAGTCCAGCAGGCTATTTTGGACCGTTTATTGGCGGTGGAGGCGGCTGCTGGCGTGTCCACCCCTCCTGTGCATCCTACTGGGGGGGCCCGGGGGCAGAAGGAAACCAGGGCGGCTGCTCGGAAACGTTTTCAGGCTGAGATACTGACCCGATTGTCTATCGTAGAAGGACTTACTGCCACACCTGTGGCCAGCAGTGGTAAAGCTTCACGAAGCCAGGACGTGGTGCCTTCGATGGCTGAGCCTTCAGACAAGCAGAAACCAGAGGAGCCCGTGGCTGGCCCTTCGTCGGCGGCGGGTAAGTTCAGTGCACCTCACACTACAGGCACTTGGCCGTGGGGCCTCTCAGGGCCTGAGGGGTTGTCTCATGCTCCCCCACACGCTCTGCCAGGCAACCATGCATGTGGACAGACAGGTTGCAATGCCCAGGCGCTCAGTTCTCCATCCTGGTCACCACCGCTTACACAGGGCACCGCACACGTGCCATGGTGGGGGGGCCCAATGCCGGGTGGTGTTTCCTATGCAGGGGCACCAGCCGCGGCTCTCCCTTTTGGGGATCTTGCATTACCACTGGGCGATCACCTGCTCCCGGCTACCAGGGATAGGATTTGTAGGGGCGAATTTGTAGATGTTTTCACACTGTTGTACCGGGAGTTAGAAAAAAAGGAGAAGGAGGATTTGGAGGAGAGGGATAAAGAAAAGTATCGAAGGATGCGAGTGGATAAGACTTGGGCCAACTGGGTTGCCGGTTTTCTGATTTATGCAGGTGTGCTATCTAAGGCTCAACCCTGCAGGGCAGCCTCTTTGTTCCAGTACTTTGATATCATTTACAAAGGATATACCGGCTTTACAGGACCCGCCTGGCTTCAATATGATGAGGAGTTTAGGATGCGGGCAGCCATGAACCCTTCTTTGCGCTGGGATCAAATCCACCCTCACCTTTGGTTACAAGTGATGACTTCATCTAGGCCAAATACAGGGGATCGTTCCCACAGCGGCCATTTGGTGGAGCGTGCAATAGTGCCTCTCAATCCCCGCTCTCAGGCGGGGCGGGCGGTTCAACCCCGCCAGATTTGTTGGGAGTTTGGGGCCCAAGGTGTATGCAACCGAAAAGCATGCCAGTACCGGCATGAGTGCCCCTTGTGCGCCGGCCCCCACCCCTTTTCTGCTTGTTTCCGAGGAAAGCCACGGAAAGGTCGCAGGCGGCCCGAAGGAAATGGCCCTGGGGCAGGTCATGGAAAGGGGGCCAACACCCATAAAGTTGAAAGTACTTAGGGAAATGTTACGCTATTATCCGCGCAAGGGTGACAGTTTATATTTGTTGGAAGGTTTTTCTAATGGTTTCCGTATTCCCTTCCAAGGCGTGAGGGCCCCATTTTTGGCTCATAACCTACGTTCTGTAAAAGGAATGGAGCCGCCGGGTGATTTGTCCTTTCACTTCCCCTCCTGTCCCAAATCTTCGAGTTTCCCCCCTGGGCATTGTTCCTAAAAAAGCGCCAGGGGAATTTCGGTTAATCCATCATTTATCCTACCCAAGGGGGGGCTCCGTGAACGATGCCATTCCAGAGGAGTTATGCTCGGTGAGATATACCTCCTTTGACCAGGCTGTTCGCGTGGTGCGCCGCTGCGGGATGGGAGCGGAGATAGCAAAGTGCGACATCAAGTCCGCATTTCGCCTCCTCCCGGTTCACCCTGATTACTTTGAGCTCCTGGGTTTCCGTTTTGATGGGGCGTTTTTTGTAGATAGAGCCCTGCCTATGGGCTGCTCGGTTTCTTGCACCGCTTTTGAGCGCTTTAGTTCCTTTTTGGAGTGGGCTGTACGCACACGTTCGGGTTTTGGCACAGTAGTGCACTATTTAGATGATTTTCTGTTTGTTGGTCCCAGGGGGTCAAGACAGTGCGGACAGTTGATGGAGTCATTTGTAGGACTTTCAGGTGACCTGGGTGTACCTTTGGCACACGAGAAGACCGAAGGCCCAGCGCAGGTGCTTACATTCCTCGGTGTAGAGTTGGATTCGGTAGCGCAGTTTTCTCGGCTGCCAGAGGGCAAGCTGAAGGACCTGCGTAGCCGTATTCTGGGATTCCTAAGTAAGCGAAAGGTTACATTGAGGGAGCTGTAACAGTTGGCTGGGCACCTGAACTTTGCCTGCAGGGTGGTAGCACCTGGGAGGGCCTTTCTGCGCAGATTATGCGCCGCAATGGCCGGATTGCGGCTCCCCCATCATCGGTTGAGGGTTACTGCAGGTATTCGACAGGACTTAGAGATGTGGCTTGAGTTTTTAGCCTCGTTTAACGGCGTCTCCTTTTGGAGGGAGGACCTTAAGTTGGAAGCGGAGCTTCAGGTACACTCAGATGCAGCAGGATCCCTTGGTTTCGGTGTTTACTTCCGCGGACGTTGGTGTGCGGAGGAGAGGCCGGAAGATTGGGTGACAGAAGGGCTGACATCAGACTTGACATTTCTTGAATTTTTTCCGATTCTGGTGGCAGTACACCTATGGGGCGCAGAGTTGGCTAACCACACAGTGCACTTTTGGTGCGACAACCTTGCAGTTGTACAGGTTA
>NW_015170289.1:365689-400329 GCF_001447785.1 Gekko japonicus | reverse complement strand
AGCTAGGTGGACGGAGGTCTGCTCTTCGGAATTCGAGGCATCCCTATTTCATGCTGCTGCCTTAGTGGCCTTCTTTGGGGCATTCCGGGTTAGTGAACTGGTTGCCCAATCAAAACGTATTTCTCCTAAAATCTTGCGTGGCCTGCAAGCTAGGTGGACGGAGGTATGCTCTTCTGAATTCGAGGCATCCCTATTTCATGCTGCGGCCTTAGTGGCCTTCTTTGGGGCATTCCGGGTTAGTGAACTGGTTGCCCAATCAAAACGGGATGCATCCGGCCGAGCCCTTCAGGTTCATGACGTGGAGCTAGGAGCTCTTAGGGCAAAAATTGTATTGAGAAGTTCGAAAACTGACCAGCGCAAGCATGGTGCTGTGGTGGAACTAGGTGCGTGCGGAGAGAAGCAGTTATGCCCAGTTTCAGCTTTAGCCTCATATTTAGCAGTCAGGGGCGTGCGTGAGGGTTTGCTCTTCCAGCACCAGGATGGCTCTCCCTTAACGAGGCACCAATTTTGGGCCGTGACTTCTAGAGCATTAGCAGGTTTAGGGCTCGCTGGGGTGCGTTTTGGGACACATTCTTTTCGAATTGGCGCAGCTTCTACCGCAGCAGCCATGGGTTACCCGGCTAGGGATATTAAGAGGCTGGGTAGGTGGCGTTCTGGGGTCTTCCGAGCCTATGTGCGCCCTTTGTCCGAACACTAAACGCGGACAGAGTAGACAATGTTGGGTGTTATTTGCCCTTGGTTAACTGTGTTTTTGCGTTCCAGGTTTGTCTGCCCGGCAGGAGAAGAAGACAATCCTAATCTGCGGGCATAGTTTTGTTTTTTGGGCGGCACGCCGGGCCAGAAGGACGCCGATCGGGTCACAGCTTGGGCTGAGTCGGTGGGCCACGGTTGAGTGGCAAGGTCGTCGGGGCTTGCAGTGGCCGGGCCTGTTGCACCTGTTGTTTCAGGAAATGGTTGGCCCGCCGCCACAGATTTTGGTTTTACACTTAGGAGGGAATGATTTAGGTTTAGTTAAAGGAAAAGCCTTTATAATTCAGGCTAGGGATGATTTCCAAGCAATCAGGAGGCAATGGCCGGAGACCCTCTTAATTTGGTCGGCCATTGTACCACGTAGAGTCTGGCGTGGGGCGGTAAGTCCTTTGGCGATCGACAAGGCTCGCAGAAAGGCTAACAGGGAATTACAAAGGATGCTGGAAGGTGGTTTGGGCCTTTTTCTTCCGCACCCAAATATTCACCCGGGGCGGACGGAGTTGTATAGGCAAGATGGTGTACATTTGTCCGAAATGGGCATGGACATATTTTTGGACGACTTGCGGCAAGGGATATGGTCGGCTTTGGGCCTCCCGATGGGCGCAAAGGCCTAAGCTGAGGCTTGGCCTTGGCGATGGCGGGATTCTAGGCGGTATACTAATCGGTGAGCACCAGCTGACACCCATTCTTTTGGGTTGAAGGGGTCTTGTCAGTACAGCCTTTGTGCCTCGCGGCACGGGGCGTGGAAAACAGACTGCCTTTTAGACCACCCCGTTCGGGTCCTCCCTTTGAGCCTAGCGGCTCGGGGGTTGGGCTACGGGGTCGTCGTGCAATGGCTAACCGGCTGGGCGGGAGCCATCACTGATGGCTCCGGCCTGGGGTAGGGTGGCTCGCCCTAGGTTAAAGTTGGGGAAGGGTCTTCGACCTCTGGCCTTAACTATACCGCCGAATTGTTTATCCCTTGCCGTTGTTTCCAGTTAAGTAAAAGTTAATAAAGTGGCCCAATAGTTAACTCCAGCACACGTGTCCGACTCTTTATTTCATCTTGGGTGGCAATAATAAGTTCCTGTAGGGCATGATGTATTTGAAAATACTGCATCCATGGAATTTTCTCTCCATATTTGTTTTCAAGCTGTTGTTGCGAGCCTACCTTTCCATTAACAAGAAAGTCTTCTATTCTAAACGCACCTTTAGCTCTGATCATGTATAAAAAGGAAGAATTATTACCCGGGGGAAACCAGGTTTGTCCAAATACAGCTGCTATAGGGGAGACTCCTGGGGAAAGTGTTTGTCTATGTTTTTGCCAGAGTTGCAATATAAGCTTTAGAAAATGATTTTGAAGTGTCAAAAGGAAACCACTACCCAGGGAGTGCCATATGATTTCATGTAACTGTTTAGGAAGAATATCTCTTTTCTCTATTTGTAGCCAAGGTTGTTTACAGTAAGGGTTTGCATAATAATGTAGAATTCTCATTTGAGAAGCTATATAATAACATTTTAAATCTGGCAGTCCAAACCCACCTAAACTAGTTGGTTTAGTTAAAGTTGTGTAGTTAATTCTTGCTTTCTTGCCCTCCCATATGAAAGCTAACAGTTGTTGTTTCCACAGTTTAAATTCTTTATTTAATACTATGATAGGGAGATTTTGAAACAAATATAAATATTTTGGCAGTAAAATAGTTTTAAACAGTGTTACCTTCTCTATTAATGATAATTGTAATTTTTTTCTAGTCTTCAAGAATCTTTTTAATTTGTTGAGATAGGGATTTGTTAATCCGCCATTTTTTGCAAAGTATGCTCTGGGTGAGTTATATAAAATATAATATCATCAGCGTATAGGCTGACTTTATAGTGTTCCTGATCAATTCCTCGTAACTTCAGGTTGAGGATTCTCCAACGATTTTCAAGAGATGTAATACGGGTAGAATTTTGGTGATCCAAGGTTTGTAGCATTTTTATTTCATCTTGGAGGGTAAGGGTGAGTTCTGCATTGTTCTCTGCAATTTTTGAAGTATCTCTCAGGTCTTTAACCAGTTCATTGAATTGGGATTGCAATGGTTGAATCAGGTCAGACACCAAGGCACTGAATGATTTTAAAAGTTCATCTTTAAGAAGTTTTAAATCGTTCTTAGTTAATGGCGCATTATCATTTGTCTCTGTAATAGTCGTCTGTTCATTTCTGGTCGCCATGTTGTCAGCAGAGATAAGAGTCCGGCCAGAGGTACTAGTAGCCACTTCTCTTGTAAAATAGTGTCTAACCGATGTTGTTGAGGCAGCCAATTTTGTAGTTTTACCTTTAGATGATCTTCCCATAGCTTTTTAATCCAAGCAAAGGAAGCAGGGTGGCTTTTTTGTTGATTTGTAGGAGATTTGGTCCAGGAGTGATCTTACACCACGTCTGCCATGTCGCACGGCTAGCTCCGCCCCCCCAGTGATTTCTTTCCAGGGTCTCAGGCAAGACCCTTTCCCAGCCCTAGTACCCAAGATCCCTTTCTAATTGGACACTTGAGTGATTTACATGCAAAGACATCACTGTAAAGACCTTTAGGATGCACAGACATGACAGAATTACAGTCCTTCCTATGTATATAAACATACTCCTTATGAGACAGTTCTCATCTCCAACTCCATCCATAGTTAGGGTGGACATACCAAGGATTCCTCAGTATGCATGCATCAAGAAGGTTGGGGGAAGCTAATAACAGCTGTGTAAAAGAAGATAGTATCACTTATTTTGCACTTTGAGATAAACTCTTTTCAAGGCAAGTGGTGTTTATACCTTTTCTCTGTAACAATAACCCTTGTCAATATGTTTAAGAGAAGGAAGTATTATTTCCCTTTTCTGCTTTTCACTTGACTCATTGCTTCTTGGCCTTTTGGCTAAGAAGTGTCAACATTCTCTATATAAAAAGTCACTTGACTCGATAACTTTCCTTCCCTATTCCATTTTTGTCTTCCTTGCACAGGTATTTTAGTTATTGAACTTCCTGTCCAATTATCAGAGGAAGAACTGTTGACAGAAGCATCTCATTCCTAGTGATATAGAAAAGCAGTTAGCTGTGGTGGATAGCAGAGCTTGTATTGGAACACAGATGGAAGACAATGGCAACGAGAAGGGAAGACATTCTAAGTGGTTGAAGAAACAAGAAAAGGAACATGGGAAATAAGATAAAAGAGGAGATGTGAATGAATTGGTGGCCCAAGTGTCAGATCCCCAGCTAATTCACTCTCCACACACACTATTGGCAGTGTAATGCTTTATTAGAGATATGATGCTGTGGGTTCAAGAGCTTTTGTTAGGACTGAAGAAATTCATGGGAAATTACAAGATATAAGTAAAAGCATAAAAGTCCACATTCATCCATGTCACACTGGCATTACTATGGCAACACAGACAGATATATGGTGCCCTATCTAAACTAGGCTGGCAGAGAGTTACTCCAAGGTCAGTCCCATGGGAACCAACTTGGGGCGCATCTTCAGGAAAGTTACAGCCTCTACTCCCATTCACTCCAACAACACACACACATACACTTAGGAATTCAAAATGACAAGTGAAGGTGAAGAGAAACAGAACTGAGAAAAATCGAAAGTTACGCCTGAGCTTAACACCAAGTCATGACACAGAAACAAAATAAATAAAGGGTGGTATCAATTTCCAAATCAGAACAAAACATTAGAAAGATGGTTACGCCTAGCATGGTTTGAGTTGCCTTTCTAAAAGAAAACCTCTTGCGCAGAAACATCAAGTGACCACTGCCTCTGTTTAAGAGTTCTAGTACAGTATAGTGTGTAGTATATTTAGCACACATCAGGCATAATAAAGTTTCACGAAAATTTAAGCACCCTTTGAGGTTCACCTTATTTTGTTGGTTCATAGTCAACAGCTTTGACACCTTTTAGTATGGCCCTGAAAAGTACAGTCATAACTTGATATACTTTGGGGCAACCTTTGAGTTCATAAAAGATGTAGCTCTTGGTACCACAGGTTCTCATCACAACAGCAGTTATATATGCATTTGCCTATGAGCTAGTAACATTCTGGAATTGCTTCCTGGAGCTTTATGTTCATAGGAGAAGTTGTTAATAATTTAGTAGGCTGGTGAACAGCTTTCTCCTTGCACTTGTTAAGAGTGTAGCTGTGTACCTTTGATTGTGCTTGATTGAATCTTCTGGGGACTGGCCAAATTAAAAGAACAACCTCAAGGTATCCTTGTTTAACATTTCGCTGCTGATACAATTACCTGATAGTACATACACTGTATAAATATTCCATCAAGGTTTAATTTTTTTTTTTTAATGATCAACACATAGGGTGCTTTAAATGTCAAGTGAGAAGACAGGGGCGTTGGGGGAACATAATTGTAAATGCTGTAAATGCATGCACAATCACTCAAGTGCTCCTGGTGGTTAAGCGGCTGGTAATTGTATCCCAGCCTAACTCAGCAGTAATTGTGTAGTTTTATCTTTTGTGCTTCCATAAATGAAATCATTAAATATTGGTTTACTAATTGCAACCTGTATGATGAACTCTTTCCATTTAGAACTGAATTCAGTGCCGAAAGCCATTCAAAGTTGGATGAATGGAAAGGTCAGACAATCAGCTGATACACCACAGGGATAAAGGGTGACTTAACATAACAATAACAACAGCCTGTTCTCAATTGCCTCCAATCCCTTGCATGTGGTGTCCTTATATTTAGCGACATTTGTCAGTGATGATTAAAAACATATTTTAGGATTGTATAGCAAAAATGTTTTAAAAGTAATAAAACAAACAGATTTCATTAATTGCCAGGCTTGTTAAATGTTAGTCTTGCTAGGAACAGAGTTTCTCATCCATTTTGACTCCATGAAAAAGAAACAAATGATCCAGTAAACTTGTTCTTAGTTCAGCTGTTTCTCACTACTCTTGGTTGTTCTAAACCATATTTATGAACAAAGCAAATATTAATTTCCAATGGATTTTTTAAAAATGTATTTTTTAAAAAAATTCTCCTTTCTGTACGGTCAAGGTGGTATAAAACTCATGTAGTAAATTGAAAACATAAAACTGTAACACACAGTATAAAAACAGACTAAAAATTGCAAAGCCCCCCCCCCTCCATCAGAGTCAGATTAACACAATATCCCTTGGCACAAGTAGCCTTTAAAAGGCCACCAATGAGGCAAGTCTGGCATACTTCCTCTGGAAGGCCAAATCGTAATAATGGTGTGCAACTAAGAAGGCCTCAACTGGAAGCAGGTATTCTGGACTGTACCATGGTTTCAACTAATTAACTTGGAAGCCCCAGTCCTACTAAATCCGCCAGTTCAATCTCTAAGCTGAAAGCTGAAGTCAAATAGGGTCCGGGTGGCAAGTGGATTCTTGTACAAGGTCTCCACGGTGGAGACACTGACATCTTCACTAGCTTGAGACCCAAAAACCTCTGTGGCAGAAAGGAGATATAAAAAATCACCTCTGTAGTCTCCTTTGGCAAACGTTATCTCGCCCAGGCTTACCAACAGTTCCCAGTTGACTCATAGGGGGGCTTTTAAGGTAAAGAGACTGCAGTTTGTGTCCCCGGAGCTTTTTCAACGTATGATGGACTCTCTCTTGAAAGGGATCCAGGGTGACACACCGTACTTCGATGAGGTGCTGATCACCGTGGCTACACCGGTTGAGTTTGCCTCCAGACTGCACGCTGTCCTCCACCACTTCCATGAGGCCAGGTTGAAAGTGAAGCGGGAGAATCCATTGATTTTCTGGGCTTCACTGTCAACGCGGATGGCCTCCATCCAGCTAGGGACAAGGTGAAGGCCATCATTGAGGCTCCCCTGCCCAAATCTAAGGAGGAGCTCCCGGCGTTCCTGGGGCTCTTGAACTTCTATCATGCCTTTCTCCCCCACAAGGCAGCGGTTGCAGAGCCCTTGCACTGCCTCCTGGACAAGCAATGCTTGTCAAGTCACAGTCGACTTATGATGAACCTGAAGAGTTTTCAAGGCAAGAGATGTTCAGAGGTGGTTTGCCATTGTCTGCCTCTGCATAACAACCCTGGACTTCCTTGGTGGTCTCCCTTACAAATACTAGCCAGGGCCAATCCTGCATAGTAAATGGGTTGCGACGGGCCACGGATGGACTTTCCCGTGTCTGATTATTCCAGCGTGTTCTCATGGTGTCTCCTGGAGTTATGTATGGTGGCCAGGAATTAACGCGGAAGTGGAGGCTTGGGTGAAGCGCTGCCAAACATGCCAAACTGTCTGGCCATCTCTGCCGAGTGCACCCACACAATCTTGGGAGTCCACCAGGACACCGTGGTCAAGGCTCCACATCGATTTTGCCGGACCATTTCACAGACTGCTATTTCTGGTCATGGACGACTCCTACTCAAAGTGGCTGGAGATAAGCCCCGTCTCCGCCACCTCCTCCAAGACCACTATCCAGGCTCTTTATTGGATCTTTGTGGCCCACAGGCTGCCCAACACTGTTGTCTCAGACAACGGGTCAGCATTCACATCCGAAGAGTTCCAGGAGTTCCTCCACAGCAACCTGATCAGGCACATGAGGTCTGCCCTGTTCCACCCTGCCACCAATGGGCAGGGGGAACATATGGTGTGCACCGCTAAAGAAGCCCTTAGCTGCCTGACAGAGGGGGACTGGGAGTTCTGTCTGGTCTGTTTCTTCTTGGTGCAACAAACCACTCCCAACCCGGTCAATGGCCAGTGTGCAGCAGAACTCCTGATGGGCCGGCGGCCCACAATTCTCTTGGACAGACTACATCCAGATAGGGCCCCCGAGTCGTGCAGTCTGTCCGAACAGAGGGAAGCGCCCCACAGGTTCTTCCCAGAGGACACAGTATACAATACATCCGGAACTACAGCAAGTGTTCCCCATGGCTAGCTGGCCGAATACTTCGCGCCACAGGTCCCATGTCCTACAAGGTTTCCATGGAAGACAGCCAGGTCCTGCAGCAGCATGTCAACCAGCTGATGTAACCATAATGCAGATCTGCCAGACAGCCTTGACTGCAAAACTGCCGATGGCAGTTTGCAGGAGCAGGCTCCCGTCCCCGGGACATAGCCTGACAACGGGCTGCCTGCCTCCACCCCGGCGCCGGAAGAGGCTCCTCCATCACTGCAGCCGAGTGCACCAGTAACTCTGCCAGCTAGGGTTTCCAATGCCCTGGTTCCTGCTCTGAGGCATTCCATGTGAGAGCACCGGCCCCCAGCCTATCTCAAAGACTATGCCACCTAGGCTGGGCTCATACTATGGGGGAGGGGAGTTATGTCCACTGACTGCCACTAGGCGCCAGCAGTATGCAACCTGAGCTTGGCTCCATAAGAACAATAGGGACTAGGATCCTGAGCCTCCTATCGGAACTGTGGTGGGAAGTTCAAACCTTCCTATGGGACTGGTGGTGTGCCCCCAGGACTGTATATAGTCGGCCGCCCTGGCTGGTATTGTGTTGTTGTGCTGTGTACCAGTAAACTATGAGCTGTAATCACTGAGTGTCTGTGTTCTCTACGCATCAAACCCAGTACGCAACATCCATATAAGGCAAGAGTCTCCAAGAAAGCAGAGCTAGGCTCAAGCATCCTGCTGGAGTGGCAGGGCTATTTAAATGTAAGACTGGAGGGTCAGCCTCACTCTGAGCCAATACTGTCTACACAAATTTGCATAGCCCTGCCTGGAGCGAGAGGAGGCATGGCCTAACCAGTTTGGATTACTTCCCCCACTAAAAGAGAACAGTGTGGGAGAATGTGGGATGAAAAATTTTGGTGTAGGAGAGGAAAAGCAGACATAGTCCGTGGTCATATTATGCTTGGGACCAAAGTGGGTTGCCTAAATGCTGGCAAACCAAGTGGGCAGCCTCTTAGGGAGTCTGCACAATGGAGGTGGTGGGGATGAGTTTTGCTTGTAATGATCATGCTCTACCTCTGAGCTATGGTTCCTTCCCACTCCCTGTGTTTTCAGAAACCCAAATATCCTCCAAGCATTTACCTCCTCTCCCCAAGTCCAGTACTGCCAAGTTATGGAACCAAAAGGATTACTTTCATTCATTTATTCATTCAACATATTTTGAGTTTTCAAAGTTCTTCAAATATATGCCAGCAATCCTTACAACACCCAGTAAATTAGGTCAGCATTACTTGCGCACACTGCAGGGGAAAGGAGAAGTTGGAGCTGAAATACAGAGGCTTAGGCTTGCCTAGGACAGCCTAGTTACTACTGAAAATGCTCTCCTGTGCATTTAAACTAATTCTATATAAGACTAAGGGTTGACCAGCAAGAATATTTTGAGCTAGAGCAATATATTTTGTCACAGACAGCAATACAACATTGAACAGCATTCAACCTACAAAGATCTGGCCATTTTTTAGATGTGGAAACTGTGGGTGAAATTGTAGACTGGAGAGAAGGTACTACATGGGGGCAGTCACACGTGCCAGATAAAATGGGGGAGGTGAGCGAGGCTATTTCCTCTGAAGGAATTTGACCCGCAGTTGCACGATCACACCTCCGTTTGAAGCTGCGGGTTCAGTTCATCAGTGTGTGATCAGATGCAACTGTGAGTCATTTTTTTGTGTGCGGTTTGATCCCATGCACTTTACTGAGGAATTGATGAATTTCACCTCTGCACTGAGGGCTCCCTATGGAGTTTGTGATGATGCACATACTGTGAAGGGGGGGGGGGAACAATGGCATGAAGTCGGCCTGATCAGACCATTCCGACACCATGAGAACGCGCTGGAATAATCAGACATGGGAAAGTCCATCCGTGACCCGTCGCAACCCATTTACTATGCAGGATTGGCCCTGGCTAGTATTCGTAAGGGAGACCACCAAGGAAGTCCAGGGTTGCTATGCAGAGGCAGACAATGGCAAACCACCTCTGAACATCTCTTGCCTTGAAAACTCTTCAGGTTCATCATAAGTTGACTGTGACTTGATGACACTTTCTGCCACCACTATAAAATTAATTGTTGCAGAGAAAATGAGTTGCAGACTTCTGGTGCAAAAGACAGTTTAAAACTGACGGAAGTGGTCAAGAAGTGGTTTAATTCTCAACAGCAAATTATGAACCAGAACAGAGATTAGTTACAGTGAAGATTTGTTCCAGTGATGATCTTGAATATTCAGTGCTAAACTCCTCTTTTGATACTACTGATTTGTAAAGTTCTATTATGTGATTTGTGTCAACATATAGCATAATAGCCTCATTAAGTTGTTATCTTTGAAAGGCTGTAAAACAACAGTATCAAACTAATTGGTATTATTAGGTTGTTATTAACTGCTATTATGAGCAATTAAACATAATTAAATTCATCTTGTTCAATTTATTTTATAGAAATTCCAATAGCTTATTCTCCCTCAACTCAAATGAACTTTTATAATAATTACTTATGGGAAATAATAATAAAAAACTCCACACATATTGGGTTTATATTTAATGAATGATTACAATTATTTCTAAAGACCATATTGGAAATACTGCAGTGCATGAAAACAAAGGACATCAATGGGAATTGCAAACACTAATAGCCTTAACATCAATTAAACTTAAAATATACCATTTGTCTTGAATAGGAACCCAGCAGGGTAAGGAAGATGAATCCGATGTATATTGCAGGTATTTGGAATGTACAGAGGTACACAAGGCAAAATTCAGAGAACATTAGATCTGTTTTTAAATCCCATTGGGGGGGATCAAAGAAGCTTATTCCCAACTAAGTGTGAATAGGATGTAAGTGCAAATAACTTAACTGCATAATTAGATTCCAGTGACATCAAGGAAATAAAAATCTAACTTCCTTTAGACTGTACCTTGGGAAGGCAAAATGTCAAGAATTTGGTTGAATATAGAGAAACGGAGTGACTTGGTCAGCCACACCAAGGAAAGGAAAGGAAAGGAAAGGAAAGGAAAGGAAAGGAAAGGAAAGGAAAGGAAAGGAAAGGAAAGGAAAGGAAAGGAAAGGAAAGGAAAGGATGATGAATGTGGATTTAGAAATCAAAATCTGAGTCAAATCTATCCTCTTTATTATCAAAAAGCATCAAAGATTATTTGGTGCGTTCTGACTCTTGGAGATATGTAGGCAATAAGAACCCCCTCCTGGGCACCATAAATGTATGCATTGTAAAATATACCACTTAGCAATGGAGGGGTGTGTGATTTTTCTCCCCGGACAACATCCTATAAAACTTTCCTGTTTTTCCACATGCTCAACATCAAATATTGTATATTTAATTTTATGTTCTTGTGCATTAATTTACATTGGGCAAACTTCAAGACCGATCAAGTTTCGTATCCTTGAACATATTTCACACATTAAAAGCAATATTTCTGAGGTAGCTCTCACGGAACATTTTAATAAAATGAAACATAAATTTGATGAGTTCAGATACTCTTTGTAGTAAACAAAACTGCAAACCCACAGCAAATCCTCCTGCAGGAAGAGGCTAGATGGATCCATAAACTTAATTCTCTTATGCCTAATGGTTTAAATGCTGAACTGGATCTCAGTTGTTTCTTGTAGTGGATAACTTGCATGTAAAACAATGTTGGATTTCAATAGGTGTTTTTCTTCTTTTGATAATTCTGTTATTTGAAAATTAGTTTTGTCTTCTTAAATGCATGCCTGTTGGCTTGGCACTGATTGCTGATGCTTTTGAAATGGTAATACTATGGTTGCAAAACCTTATATGGTGTTTTCTTCCTTATTGTAATTCTTCCTTTGAAAACTGGTTTTGTTTCTTTAAAACGAGCGGCTTGTGTTCAGCCGGCTGGCAGTAACTACTGACTTTAGATATGTATATTGGCAAAAAGAATGAGTGAAATTTGCATCACACTAGTGGATTTGATGAAAGTTACCATGAGAAATGGCCATATTTCTTGTTAAATGAATTAACGGTAAGTATATAACAGCCATTTGAATGTATAGCCTTGTGTTATTTTTTGTTAATGATAATTTTTATCTTTGTAATTAGATATAAAATCTTCGCTACACACTCTGACAAAGTTTGTGAACGAAACAAGATTTGATGTGCATAGTCAGTTAGTGTTTCTGGCATCACTGTGAAAAAAAAATTTGAGAGCTTGATCTGTTCCAAGTAAACTGGACATTGGATAAGAACTAAACAGTCTTTGGATATTTTTCTTTGGCGTAATACTTCACGGTTGTTCTGCTTCTTTCCAACTACCTGGAGGTTGACACCTCTACTTCTTGGTGAGTTCAAATCAGCTTTATGTTGTGGTTTAATATTCTGCTTCTCCTCTTCCACTCCACAGTTTATCAGAGTTAATATAGCTGAAGAGCTCTCACACAGCAGTGGGTCTATATTGTGTCATAGTGCTCAAAGATTTTTGGACTGAGACATGTCTTATGATGTATTGCTCTCTTTCACTAGTGGAAGATTTTAAACCTGAGGCATGTAAACTGAATAACCACACAAAGAAACATCCTAAGGAAAAACTTCAGACAACTGGAAGCATAATGCACTGATTTTCAGTAATCAGTGGGTATCTCCCCTGTTTCTTTCACCATGTATCAAGAAAGCAGGAAAATGGGGGCCCGGGGGTGGAGTTAAACTTGGAAATTACAATATATCTGTGACTTTAGCTTTTATTCCTTACTGATGGCCAGGCAGTGCTAAAAACTATGCTAAAAGCTACTTTATCCATAGTGAGAACTATTCAGATATATGTTACCAAAAATAAATCTGTATATTCTGGCATGGAAAAGCCTTATACGAATAATTTTTAATGTTTAAAGCAGACTGATATCAAATCAAAATATGAGAGCTAGATTCAAGTCCAGCAGCACCATAGAGACCAACAAGATTTTTGAGATATGAGCCTTCAAGAGTGAAAACTCCCTGCCTACTCTCATATCCCCAAAATAGCACCTCTAAGGTGCTATTGGCAGGGTCAGCCTTAAAGCTGCCCAGGGTACCAACCTGCAGGGAGCACTAGGATGAGTTGCAGGGGGTGCCAGGCATAAGGAGTCAGCTCAGAGGGTAACTATTAATTTACTATGTTTAAATGACAGTTACTCTGCACATCTTCATAACCTGGCAGAATGGTTAGACGATGTGATACCTTTTAACACTGTTTTAATCTATATTTTATGCAATGGATTTTCTAAAATAAAGAATACTTGTGAAAAAAGGAAACAAAAAAAGAAAGTGAAACCATCTATTCCTGTGTCATAAACTACTTTTGAAACTTTCTGATAAAAGGGGGGGCTGTGTATATAATAAACTGCAATAGTTCAGTTGTGTTGTCTAGTCCACTGCCACTGAACAGAATGCAACATTTCAAACTTTGGCTTGTGCAAACTCTAGTACAGCAGTTGAGAGATCAAAGTTTTGAATGATGTCCTTCTTGAGGGATAGGATAACAAGTGATGTGAGTTTTTCATCTTTAATGGTGGATCATAAGTATGTTTTGATGAGCTTCAGCTTTCAGAAGCTATGCTCTCCACTGGTAACTGCCACTGGAAGTGTCAGGTGAATTTGTAGTGCTACCCAGGCATTTGGGAAGCCATCACTCATTTTTGGTATCATGGACATACTGCAGGGCATCTCTTGGAAATAGGGGTATATAGGGGAGAGGAATGGGTTTTTTTGGATTCGGGTATAATAAAGCCTTTTTTTTTTTGTATTCCTGAATATACTCAAATATCAATACCATTATTGTATGGGTACCCAAAATATTTGGTATTCCCGAAAATTTTAACTCCATTATATCTTATGAGGCCACTGGAGTCAATGGCAAAAATCTTCTAACAAGTATTCAGGGGGCTGGGGGGGAGGGGGTTTGAGGTAGTGCTAACAAATTTGTACTGTAGCTGCTGGAGCCTCTCCCCAAAAGAACCCCCAAGGTTGGAAAAGATTGGACCAGAGGGTCCAATTCTAGGGGCATTCAGAGAGGGTGCACCAAATTATCCATTGTTTCCTATGGAAGGGGATGGGGAAAAGGCAGGCAGCAGTGTCTCCCCAAGAATCTCTCTGCAAGAAAGTAAGTGAGGTGTGGTGGTGTGAGGGGGCATGCTTGCCAGGCCAGCAGCAGAACCAGTGCAGTGTGCCCCCCAGAACCAGTGCTACTGTGGCAGAGAGTGCCCAGACCCAACAGAACTCGGGTCAAATCAGAGAATCTCTGCAGTATAAACTGAGGGGGCATGTTTGCCAGGCCAACATCAGAAATAGTTCAATGTAATTATTACAACAATAATGCCTCAGAAAGTGAGAGGGAGAGGGTAGTGTCTGTCCACTGATCCTCCTTTCTCAGCAGCAGTACACCAGCCATCACTGCCTGCCTCAGTGGAGGAGGCGTAGCCTAGGTGCAGCAGCTGCCCTTCATCACAGGCTCTCCCTTTCCCACCTCACCCCTGCAAAAGAAAATTATTTTTCAATTTCCATTCATTCTTTATGGTGCTCCTGTGGGTTCTACTGGTTTTTGTCTGGGTGCTTGGCATCTACCCTACTCTACCTTGTTCAGATGGAGAACAGTTTTTGTGCTGCTGTTTTAATTTCAGCATGCAATTTTGGTTTTGGATGGCTGGTAGTACAACTCAGGTGCATACATGCACCACCCTCAACATCACCCTGCACTGCACGGCTACCAGGGTTCTGTAGTGGTATTTCTGCTGCAGGTGGAATGGATGGAAGTGGAGAGATTGGTGGGGCATTTCTATGCCAATCAAAACATTAATGACCCTGGCTGCTACTTCTCCATAGCCTCTCTAGTTTTAATTATGGGAAGAGCATTGTAACCCAACTTTCCAGCACAGACCAAGAGGGGATGCAGGCACAAGTATGTATGCTCACTTCAGTCACCCTCAATGTCCAGTACAAGGAAACCAAACAGTGGCAAGTTGACCTTCAGGAAGACCAACTGCTCAACTGTCCAGGGGAACAGGTATGAGTGATGCGAGCAGGAAATGTCACCTGCATGGGGAAAAACACACTCACTCTGCACGCTTATCAGAGGGCATGAGAGGAGCTTCTGGGCCATGGTAGAGAGGTCCAGCTAGATCACCTCCTTCAGCCCAGTAGCTTAGTGGACAGTTTGCCTGCAACTCATAGGGTTCCAAAAGGTACTCCCTCACCATTGCAGCCACTGTGTCCTCTCTCATGCGCCTGCCACTCCCAGAAGAGGGGCCAAGAATTCACCCGATGACTGCCATCTTGTTGTGGAGGGAGCCATCAGGGGGATGCTGCCTAGCAGGGGAGGTGGGGGACAAACAGCAGTTGGAGCTGCTTGCACCCCCCTCTCCCTCAGCTTGTGCCAACATACCCCTCTTGGCCTACCTGCACTCAACTCGCCGGGAGAGCTCATCTCGCAATTGAGTGAACTCGTTGGTCTGCTCGGCAATCTTGCCCTTGATGTGCTGGTCACACATGGTCACCAGCATGTAGACCTTCTACTGGAGGACAGATTGAAAGTGATCCTCAAGTCCATCTTGCAGCCTTCTCACCTGCACGCACACTGTTGGAAGCATATCTGCAAGTCCTGCAGCTGGCTCCAGAAATGAGACCAAGTCCTCACGAGCCATGTGGATTATGGGAATGACCAGAGCCAGACTTGTCATGTCAGATGAGAGCATTTCTGTGTAGCTCTTAAAGGGCTTAAGAACTTTGGTCAACAGTGGGAGGGCTTCTAATGTCCTGGCCCCACTGGTGGACCTTCTGATGGCACCTGGTATTTCTGGCCACTGTGTGACACAGTGTTGGACTGGATGGGCCTTTGGCCTGATCCAACATTGGTGTCTCTTATGTTCTTATGTTCTTAACTTCCACAGACTGAGAGATGGTTAACCAGTCCTCCTGGGTGAGCCAGCACTCTTCCCAAAGGACCCCGGTCTCGGGGCCGTCAGGGCTCTCTCCTGCTCCACCAAGCGTTCAAGCATGACACAGGTAGAGTTCCAGCGAGTGGGGACATTGCCAAGGAGGCGGTGCACTGGCACACCTGTCAGCATCTGCTTCTTGTGCAGCAGAAAGGTGTTCTTCACACTGCGAGAGAAGTGACCCATGATGTACCAGCATTTCTGGAGGAGATGCCGTAACTCACAGGTTACAGTATTCAGATTGGGATCCTCTGCAGAACCCAACCCCAAAGCATCCTTGACCACGAGGTAGAGAAGGTGGGCCGCACAGTAAATGTGTGTCAGGTCCAGTCACTTTGCCGCTGCCCTCATGTTCCCACCATTGGTCACCATGTAGCCCATGGTGAGGTCCCTGCCTACCCACGCCACTAACTGTCTCTCAATGGTGGCTGAGATGTTGTCTGCCTTGTGCAGCCTATCAAGTTTCTCAACATGGAGAAGAGCCTGGCAATAGCTGGCCAGGTGGCCCTGACCCTGCCTGCCACTAGTTCCCCCATCCCCACCCAAAACGTCACTTGGTTGCCACCAGTGCACAGTCAATGAGAGATTTATTTATTTATTTAATTCAATTTATACCCCGCCCTCCCTGCAATGCGGGCTCAGGGCGGCTTACATAGGGGCAAACGTCAATATAAAACATAATTAAAACCATTTAAAATCCAACAGTACAAAAACATTCATAACGAGTTACTGACTAAAGTGCTCTAGATGTTCTACATGAAATTTCAGAGATGGCATATTTGAACTGTTCAACATCGTCTGCTCCAGGGAAGCATTGATGTTCCCTCATCCAGGGCCAGGTGAAGATGGAATAATGATGATGGTAGTGGCGGCTCCTACTCATACGCCTGGTGGAAGAGCTCCGTCTTACAGGCCCTGCGGAACTGCACAAGGTCCCGCAGGGCCCGGATCTCCTCCGGGAGCTCGTTCCACCAGATAGGAGCCGCCACCGAGAAAGCCCTGGCCCTGGTAGCGGCCAGCCTGGCCTCTTTGGGACCTGGCACTGCCAGGAGATGTTGGGTCCCGGACCGAAGTGCTTGCGGGGGAACATATGAGGAAAGGCGGTCCCTTAGGTAAGCTGGACCCAGACCATGTAGGGCTTTAAAGGTAAGAACCAGCACTTTGAAACGAATCCGGTATGCTATTGGCAGCCAGTGCAGCGCTTTCAGCACAGGCTGGATGTGGTCCCTTCTAAGAAGACCCATCACCAGCCTGGCCGCAGCATTCTGCACTAGCTGCAGCTTCCGGATTTGCGACAAAGGCAGCCCCATGTAGAGAGCGTTACAGTAGTCTAGCCTCGAGGTGACCGTCGCATGGATCACTGTGGCCAAGTCACTGCGGTCGAGGAAGGGGACCAACTGCCGCACCAGCCGCAGATGGTAGAAGGCTGACTTGGCAGTGGCTGCCACCTGGGCCTCCATAGATAACGAGGAGTCCAGGAGCACTCCCAAACTCCTAACCTCTGGCGCTGGCACCAAAGGCACCCCATCGAAGGTCGGGAGAGGGAGCCCTAACCCCAAACCACCGCGACTCAGGCCCAGGACCTCCGTCTTCGCCGGGTTTAACTTCAGCCTGCTCAGTCGGAGCCAACCAGCCACGGCCTGTAATGCCTGGTGCAGATCTTCAGGGACAGAGCTCGACTGGCCGCCCAACATCAGATAGAGCTGGGTGTCATCCGCAAATTGATGACACCCAAGCCCATACCTCCGGGCAATCTGGGCAAGGGGGCGCATATAGATGTTAAACAATAGCGGGGAGAGAACAGCCCCCTGAGGCACCCCACACACTAGAGGGTGCCTCCGGGACTGCTGCTCCCCTATCACCACCCTTTGTCCCCGACCACAGAGAAAAGAGGTAAGCCATTGAAGGGCGAGCCCCTGAATCCCCACATCGGCGAGACGGTGGGTCAGCAGCTGATGGTCGACCATATCGAATGCGGCCGACAGATCTAACAACAACAGCGCCGCCACACCGCCTCGATCCAGATGCCGTCGGAGGTCGTCAGTAAGGGCGACCAATACAGTCTCCGTCCCATGCCCCGGGCGAAAGCCGGACTGGAAGGGGTCTAGGATGGAAGTGTCATCCAGAAAGCCATATTAATCATGTGCCTGTCAGGAGGTCCAGATATCAGACGTGAAGTGCACAGTTCTCCCATGAGCGCAGGAGAATTGTGCCTTCACACAATCCCTGGCAGTCCTGTACAATGAGGGCATCACGGTCCTGCTCAGCGTGGTGCAAGCAGGGGACAAGTAGGCATCCTGGAGCATCCTGCAGAAACCAATGTCTTCAACAGCGGAGAAGGGGTGCCTGTCTAAAGCAAGCATTTCAGCAATGAGGCAAGTGACCCTCTTGCTAACCAGGCACTCCCCCGCCCAGGCACTCAAGTGCCGATGTCACCAAGCATCTCCGTCAGAGATGTTTGGCATCTCTGCGCCATCCCTACTGTGGAACGCTCAGGGACAGTGCTGGAGGTGGTCACAGGATGACTCACCTCCTGGCTGGTGGTGGCTGCTTGGGCACCCCAGCAGCAGCTTCCCCCCCCCGAAGAAGCACCGCCTGGTGGTGCTTCTTCAGATGGTTCCAGAGCCTGGAAGTCGAGAGATGGTTGATGTCCTTCCCTCAACTGACCCGGGCCCTACACAGCTGGCACTGTGCGAAGCGGGGATTCTCTGTCACCTGGAAGTGCTTCCAGACTTTAGAAGTAAAAGGGCACCCACGCACCCACCAGCAGCCACAGGCACCCCTGGAGCCACCTCCTGTGAGGAGCTCGGGTCAGACACACTGTGTCTTTGGGGGGCAGGAAGAGATGTCTGAGCAGGGAGAAGGGGTTGAGATGGCACCTCTCCCAGCCTGTTCTCCTGTTTCTCAGGAGACCTGCTAGAGCCTACAGAAACTGAAGCAGTGGGCTGGCCAGCCAGCTCCTCTTCCATTGCCTCTATAGCCCTCTTAGTCCATGGAGTGTCCTCTCGAGACAGAACTGTCCCCAAAGCTCAACCCCAAAGACAGCTCTTGCTGCCCCTCCTCCTGCCATGGAACCTCAGCAGCAATGGCTTGAGGAGGGACTGCCTGAGCAGCAGACCCCTGCCCAGTGCTAGCACCTGCAGGCACCTCTGCTGCGGCCACACCAAAAGCATCCTTCTCAGCCAGGAAGAGGACCACACGTGGCCTCTTCGTTGCACCACTCCGGCCAGAGGTCAGAGAGGTGCCAGATGGCTTTGGAGCAGACCTGTGGAGAGGTGGGTGGAAAATTGCGCCCCCCCCTCCACCCCTCTAGTCTTCTCCTTAGCCTTGCCCCCAGGGACCCTCTGCATTCCCTTCCTGCTGCTCATGTTGCCCTGGGCCAAACTCAGCCTAACTTGTGGGGAGGGTATTGGGCACCTAACTTGCATACACTACCACCTGACCCTAAAACAGCCTCACACCTTTTTATAAACCCTTCCACCCAAAATCTAGGACCAATTTCCCACAAGCCACTGCTCCGCCCTCGCACTTCCCTTTCCCCCGATTACATTAGTCAATTTCCCACTACTTGCTGCAGAGCTGCATTTTGCCCCGCAGCTTCGCCCGATTTCCCCCACATCTCCTCGATCCTCAAAAAACGGGATCGAGTGGACATGGGGGAAATCAGAGGGTGCTGCAGGTCAAAATGCGGCCGTGCAGCAAGTAGTGGGAAATTGACAAATGTAATCAGGGGAAAGGGAAGTGCGAGGGCAGAGCAGCGGCTTGTGGGAAATAGGTATAGGTGCATTTCTTTTCTCTTTCAGTAGAGCCTAACCTAGCCTTGCTTCAATTTGGGCTTTCTGTTTTTTAAAACTAGTGGTGAATTCCTGCACTGACCCTGACTATGGTTTAAAGATTATCCTTGGGATGTGGCTTGGAAACCTTTTTAAAAAGTTTTAGGGTCTTTAATCAAACTACTACTACTTAGATTCTACTGGAACCAGCCTGGTTTCCTGTGGAGAAACACAGGTGCTCCCTAATTGAAGCACAAAAGCTAACATGCCTGGCTTCACCAAAGTTCAGTCAGAGCACAAAAAGCACACTACGTTTTGAAAAATTAATATATGGTACTTATACCTCTGTTTTATGAGCTGAAGATAAACCTGGCCTCTTTTAGTCCTCCTAGCACTGGCCTAGTTAAAGGTAGAACAGCTAAAGCCCTATCCTGAGATTTATTTTAAAACTAGGAATAAGGCCCATTGTGGAAATAAATACAATGAGCCCTAGAAAGGTTCTCTGAGAGAGTGCCAAGTCCTTGGACACGCAGCATCAATTTGCTGTGGCAACATCAGCAGGGTATAATGACACAGAGTCTTTGTGAGATGTAAACGCTGTGAACTATGGGCCCACCTGGCCGGTGGGCTATCCCCCCCCAGTCCAAAATGCGGGAGAGGACACGGTCCCTGGCAGGGTGACAGAAAAAATCAGTGGCATGCAGAGGGCAGTCCGGTAGGTTTTCCACCATCAGAATTTGGTGCACGGGGTCCGGGTCCACAGAGCTTAGAGGGAGTCGACTAAAGGCATCTGCATGACACATAGCTTTCCCAGGGCAGTACTACAAGGTATATTGGTACCCCCCCAGAAGTATGGACCAGCACAGGACCCTGGGCAACAGAATCTGTGGCATCTGGTGGTCCAAGGCGAGGAGACCGAGCAGGGGCTTGTGGTCGGTAGTGATGGTGAAGGGGCAGCCATACAGGTAATCGTGGAATTTTTTCACTCATGCCACGATCACAAAGGCATCTTTGTTGATCTGGGTGTAGTTCCATTCGGCTGACAACAGGGTCCTTGAGTAGTAGGCCACCAGCACCTCTCTACAGTCAGGCAACCGATGGCCCACGACTGCACTAATGCCATAGGGAGAGGCGTTGCATGCCAAGAAAACCAGCAATGTTTCATCAAAATGGGCAAGGACATCATTTGAGGTTAGCAGCTCACTGGCCCCACACCCACGGGGCTTTCTTGTCGAGCAAGGGTTGGAGTGGCTTCGCGATCACAGCTTTATGTGGCAGGAAGGAGTGGTAAAAGTTCAGAAGCCCCAAGAAAGCTTGCAGTTCAGCCTTCGAGGTGGGAGCAGGCATGTTTGCAATGGTGCATGTCTTATTGGAGACTGGATGGATGCCCTCTGCATCCATGGTGAACCCCAGGAACGCGGCATGGGGGACCCCCAGGAGGCATTTCTCCTGCTTCACCTTCAGCCCGGTGGAGTGGAATCGTTGCAGCACAGTATGGAGGTGGGTAGTGAAGTCTTCTTCTATGATCAATACATCACCAAAGAAGGGCTGGACTCCGGAATATGTCCTCTCTCCCCTTTCTGCACTAGCGTGCGGACTACGACAAGTAAGGTTCAGAAGGATCCCAGACCTGGCTCTGAGCTGTGGTGAGTTTGCCCTGTTAGGAGGCTTGCTGTGCAAGCACAATACAACCCATGCTTTCATGTGTTAATGAGATGGTGAAAATCAGCTTATGTATAAATAAAATTCCCAGTTTAACCCATAACTTGTGCTGTGTTTCATTTGAGGGGTGGGCAAGGTGGGCAAGGAAGCATGCAATTGTTCCTGCCTATATAATTCTTGAATTCAAACCCTTACCTGTGTCTTGGGAAAACACTATGGGAAAGTAATTCTCACTGCTAGAGGGAAGTGTGAATAGGTGATAGCGTGAACATTATCAGCAGAACTGAGAATCATAGGAAGCCATGAAGCTACTTTATACCAAATTTCCAGTTCCTTCAGATCAGTGTCACCAATTCTTACTGGCAGCAGCTCTTTAGGGGCTCAGTAGCTCTCCCAGAATCTGAAATCCTTTGAACTAAAGAATGAACCTGCATATGATTTACCACTGAGCCACAGTGTCTCTCAATCTCAGTTGTTAGCATGACCTGCAAAGCTGCACTAGGATGCCTGTCATGTGTTACTGCTCCACTAAATGTTACCTAGGAGCCTCTAAATCTGAGAGTCATGCCTTAGAAAACATCCTTTTGGTAATCTGCACAATACATCAAGAGAATACATTCAAAAGAGATTTGAAGAGTTATTTGTCAATAGAATCCCTGACTGAATCTTGTCAACCATTTACTGGACAGCACTGAATACATTCGGGAAGTTAGTATAATCTGAAAAGAACGCTTTGCTTGAGGGTTCTAGGGTATTCTTCTCTGTATATTCTTAACCTTTCGTCTCTCACCAAATAAAAAAAGACACTCGTATTTATGGAATTACCGAGTGTGAAATTACCCCTAGGAAGTGAGCTATTCCATTCATCTGTGAAAAAAGACTAAGATCAAAATAATACTCATTCTTCAGGTTAATCAAGTCAGCTGAAAATACAGATACAAACATAGTGGGAAAATTAACACAAGCATTTTTGTAAATAATTTCTTCTTGGCACTACAGGGTTTAATGCCCAGATAATAATGTAGTTCAATTCTCACACATTATAATGCAACAGCAAGCTGAGTAATGTCTCACAGTTTTCCTGTTTGTCCATAAAAACATTACCTTGTAGCTGAAATTTTCATCTTGGTGCTGTAATCAAAAACAACCAGCTGCTCTGACCAGCCCCCCCCCCCCCCCCCCCCCTTCTTTTTAAGGCCAGTTAAAGTGATTGCTCCCATTTGGTCTTGATGCACACCCAGAATATATTAGCTTTCATTTATTTAACAACCCATTTAAAATGCTGCTTAATTACCGAAGGGCTCCAAATTAATTATGATAATTGATATAATTATGCACCAACCCATGACATTACACAAATACCATGAGAGCTAGCATAGCACAGGGGCTAAGAGATGGAGCAGGGAATCAGACAGTCCCTGGGTTAAATCTTGTCTCTGACACGGACTCAGGCAGGACTTATTTGTCATCCTCAGTTTCCTCTCTGCAATTATGCCGACCTCCATCACTGTACTATTATAATTACTAAGATAGCACACCAAATACTCTGAAATGTCATATAAATGCTTGCTAATTATTAAACACACAAGTCTTAAACTCTTTCTTTTTAAAAAAATTAAGAGGTGGGAAAGCAGCAACTAATCTACAATAATTAGAGAAATGGGATGACATCATGTGCTATAATCACATGTAGTATGTCCGCATGAAGTAGGTGGAGAATGCCTTTTTAGATGGCACAATGTGTTTGTCATCACAATATTTCCACTCTTAAGTGGGAACAATTGTGTCTTTTGGGCAACCAGATCTGCAACCCTCTTAAGATCAGTTCCACCAGTTTCAAAGGAATGCAGTTGTTATTGTGTTGTGTACGTTGGTGCTCAGAAGGATGCATATAAGCACATCCACAATCAGGTATTGCTAGTCATTTCACTAGGAAACTTCAGTTTAATGGTACAAGGAATGGGGAATGATACAAGGAATGGTACAAGGAACGGCAATTCCTTGTACCATTTGTACGTGTGAGAGTAGCCTTTGGTATATGAAGATGTAAAAAATTATCCCGTAAGAACTTGATGTTCCATAATACCCACTGGAAGGAAAAAATATTTATTGCAACCACAAAGATTCAGTGACTTAATAACCAAGCAGGAAACTTCCAAAGGAAAGCATAAATCATTTGTTCTTTAAAATGAAACCACTATTAACGTTTTAAAATGAGTAAAGGACTATTTTCATCCAATCAAAGTTTATATCTGCATTTAAAAACTGTTAGTTCTTTCATCCTGGTATATTTTCTTGCATATTAATGCTTTTATAATTTAAATAAGAGGCTTCATGGTGTGTGACAGAGTCTACTAACGACAAGCAGTGGCAGAGAAAGGCACTTAGCCTTTGGTCTCAGGAACCCATAACTGGCATTTGAAAATTAATAATATCAGTCTGTCATATCTCATTGCTCAATTAACTTACTTATTGAATTTGTGGAGCAGTCTGCTTCATTGGAGTTCATTGTAGCATACCCTTGCCAGATGAATAAATGGGATGATGCACTGTACTTAGCATCTTCACATTAAGTTGTAGTCAGCAGCACAACACTGGGGCTGGTGCAGACAACATGCTTGATCCCTGAAAACTCTGGTTTTCAAATCGGGAGCCAGCCTCAACAGTACTGCTTCCTTCCTTTTCCCTGTATCTTTTTTTCTGGAGCAAAGTTCTCCCATTTTTCCTTTGGCTTACAGTGGCATCCATGCTAATTAAATTTAATGGTACCCAGATTCTATCTTAACTGGAGTTTGAAAACATACTCGCATTCTTGGTTTCAAATCATGATTTAGATGGAAAGTTTGGAAACCCTGAACAAACCAATATTAACATGGGTACAGATGTAATGATAATTTAACATATCTTACAGCATTCCAATTTTGGTCCTATTTTGTTTATTTTTTATTTATTGTTAATTGCCTTACATGTGTTACAGGGACTCTGTTGCTTGTTATATTTTGCATTATTTGACCTTTGAAGAAGGCCCTTGTGAGCTGAAACGTGTCAGGTCATATACCTCTTTTGTGTGTATTTGTAACTTTGTACCCATTAAACAGCATACAGAATCGAAAGCAAAAAGCATTACAGAGAAGAGACATCATAAGGAACATTGAGGAGGTGCTTACGCTTTGTAAATGCAATAAAGAGAAATTTGGCAACATTCCTTGATACACCTCTTTTGTGTGTATTTGTAACTTTGTAACTTTGTACATTTTATGAGGCTTTATTTGGGCCCCTACTGGGTTTTTATATGTCTTTGTAATAAACACTATTTTGTACACTTATTATGTTTTTAACTGTTGGCCCTCTATTAGTTTTCTAAACTTCCTTAGGAGATTTGTGCTTTGTTGGTTTAGATTTGTTCCCCTCTTTTTTGGGGGTGTCTTTTTCTTAGTTGGTAGGAGCTGCGGTGGCTCAAGTGGTTAAGACGCTGAACTGCAGGCTGTGGAAGGTCAGTAGTTCAGCAGTTCGAGACCCGAGTGCCGCATGACGGAGTAAACTCTCGTCTCTGGTTCCAGCTCCTGCCAACCTAGCAGTTCGAAAGCAAGAAATTGCAAGTAGATAAATAGGTACCTCTTCGGTGGGAAGGTAACAGCATTTTGTGTGCCTTGGTGTTTAGTCATGCTGGCCACATGACCACGGAAATGTCTTCAGACAGCGCTGGCTCTTCGGCTTTGAAACGGAGATGAGCACCGCAACCCTAGAGTTGGATTCGACTGGCTTTCGAGCAAGGGAAACCTTTACCTTTACCTTTTTCTTAGTTGAGGACAGCCAGATGTCTCTTGGGCCGGGGACCACCAGGTTCAGATCTGACCTAACGTACACTTAATAGTTGGACTTCTGCAAGTATTCTTTCTCTTTCTCTGTCTCATCCTGTCATCTGCAAACTCAAGCTAATCATCCCGCCTACCCACCTGCTGCATATGACATGAGGCTTTGAAAAAGCAATACATAAATTCTAATGTTTCATTCTTCAGATGGAAGATAAAGCTGAAGTGGGGCTTGGATAAAGCAAATGATCATTCTGATCAGTGTAAAATTTACACTTCCATTGAGTGCCATTGGGGTGAGGTGTGCAGAGTGCTGGGCTCGGAAGACCTGGGCTTCAAACCCACTTTAACCATAAAATCCCAACTCACCTACCTTTTTCACCCTAACCAACCTTGCAAGGCTGTTGTGAATAAAAAAGGGGAAGGCAGTGTAAAATTTACGCTTCCATTGAGTGCCATTGGGGTGAGGTGTGTAGAGTGCTGGGCTCGGAAGACCTGGGCTTCAAACCCACTTTAACCATAAAATCCCAACTCACCTACCTTTTTCACCCTAACCAACCTTGCAAGGCTGTTGTGAATAAAAAAGGGGGAAGGCAGAACTATGTTTTGCCACCCTGAGCTCCCTGGAGGAAGGTTGGCATAAAAATGCAGTTCATAGATTGCTGATTAAGCAACCACTGCTTTAAGCCTTGTGTAAAAAATATCATTTAATTTATCAATCTTGTTTCAACTGAGACAGGATAAGATTGATGAAATGAATACAAATGTTCCTCATTCCTTCCACAAGGGTGCTGCTGACAGCAGCAAAGACTCTGAATTCATTAGGAGGAAAGTTACAAGTTAATTATAGGGGGGAAATACCAAAAAAAGAGAGCGAGAGAGTCAAAATTCAGCTGTTATGCAGCACTTTTAAATGTTGTGATTTTGACTGGAGAGTTAAGGAGGTTAAATCTGTTCCATTAAAACAAGAGGGCCATGGAAGTGACTAATTTTATCTAGAACATGTTGAATGTTACTTAGGGGAGAGTGACAAAAAGCTCTTATTTTCTCACATAGGTGGAATATCAGCCTACAAAGTTTAGGAAGAATTGTTTCTGTTGGAATAAAGACTCAACCATTCAACTTGTTGACTTCTGAATTCATGAGACATGGAATCAACAGAGAGTATGATACACAGGTTAGTTTCAAAGAAGTTTAGTACTAGAGATTATTTGCTTCACTGGAAAGACTTCCAGATGATGGCTCCTGCAGTGTTCTCCAATTCTGCCTTGAAGTACCTGCAAGGCCAAGCATAGAACCTTCTAATTTTTGTATCACACGTGGTTATTTTTGACACATAATAAGTTCTTTCTCTGATTTCTTTTTTATTTTGCACCCATTTTACCATAGAATTTTTAACTACTTTGTCTTGGGTCTTATCGTCTAACAATAATGCAAACAATTTCTTAATCAATTTCTCATCAGAATACAACAATATCTTATCCATTTCTGTTATTTTTACATAGAAGCTATTAACTTATTCTTAGCGTATCTTGACTCTATTTGTGCTCTTTCCCACCATGTTAAACTTTCAGTTGGTTTTAGTTCAGTTTCGTTATCTAACAAATCTTCATATCTTAACAATGTATCTATTTGAAATAAATTAGGGTTTGTAAAAGCTTCCAATGGTGCCAACCATTTTGGTGTCTTGGTATAAAAGCGACTTTTAATTTCTTCCCATACCTTCAAAAATGAAGATCTAATAATATGTTGCTTAAAATATTTATATGTACTTGCACTTCCACATCATATGAATGCGTGCCAACCTAAAAAAAGATCATGACCTTCCAACTTCAATAATCTTGTATTCTCTAGTGTAATACATTCTCTTAGCCACACCAGAGATGCTGCTCTATAATATAAAAGCCAGTCTGATAGTGTAAATCCCTCTCTTTCCTTTACATCTTGTAATGCTTTAAGTTTTATTCTTAGTTTCTTGTTCTGCCATATGAATTATGTCATCAATTTATCTAATTCTTTAAAATATTTTTAATTTTGGAGAGTAGAAATTGTTTGAAATAGGAAGATCAATCTTGGTAATATGCTTATTTTAATTGTATCTATTCTTCCCATTAAGGATATATTTAAGTTTTTGCATTTTTCCAAATCTTTCTTAATTTCTTTTACAAGTTACATATAATTTTCTTTCACCAAAGAGCTACATCTGTTTGTTACATTTATTCCTAAATATTTCACCTTCTTTTGAATTGCCAAGCCTGATATTTCTTGTAACTGTTGGGTTTGAGGTTTTGTCATATTTTTGACTAACATTTTTGTTTTATTACAATTGATTTTCAATCCAGCCACCAAACCATAGTCCTGTAAAGAGTTTAATAATTGCTTAATAGAGCCCAATGGATTCTTTAAAATAAATACATTAGCAAAAGCTTGGAGTTTGTATTCTTCTCCTCTTATTTTAAGGCCTTGAATTCATATGTTGGCTCTGATCATATCATTCAATACATTAAGAGCAAATATAAACAATAATGGTGAGAGTGGGCATCCTTGTCTTGTTCCTTTTTGTATATCAATATTTCATGATAAATCTCCGTTGATCGAGACCTTTGCTTGTTGTTTAGTATAAATCACTCTAACCATTGTGTAAAACTCATTGCCAGACTGTGAATTTAATAATAACTCCAACATAAAATTCTAGCTAACATTATCAAAAGCTTTTTTCCGCATCTAAAAAGATTAAAGCCGAAGGGGGGGGCACTAGGGGGCTGATGGAGACAGACACATGAAAACCTAGCTCTGACCTTCCCACCCCTTGAATCGATCAGATAACCAACCTAGAATGTGAATTACATCAATAAAATGGGCAAAAAATGACTCAGCTAAAGCTACTCCAACTACATCAGCAGCGAGAAATATACAAAACTATTTCCCAAAGACGAGGCAAGACAAACCTCCCAAGGAGGGCCCAGACGACACCGACAAAATGGCAACCGATGCAGAGAATGCCCTCCTGATTAACAGCTCACCATATGAAGAGTATGAAAAACATGTTTGCAAAAATGGAAAGGAAACTCCTAGAAAACATGTCGGCTCTCATCGCACCTCTAAATGAAAGATTTGCAAACTCACTCTTTCTTTAAACAAGGTCAGTCAAACGGTGGAACGGGTGCAGGAACTCAGCAGCACTCTTAAAGCAGACGTTGATTATGTGTATAATGAAACAGAAATCCTGCGTGATCGAGTGGTAGCGATGGAAACCTCGACACGCAAGACTCATTTAAAATTTAGAGGCTTTCAAGAGCAACTTGAAAATAATACAGAAATACAGATTTTTATGATGGAGTGGCTAGCGTGGGAAATGCACTTAGAAAATGAAGTAGCCCCAGTAATCCTGTCAGCATACTGTATAGGCTCAGCAGAACCAACGCGCTTTAGGGGGCCCAGGGACATTTTAGCAGAAGTGCCTGACTTCTGCACAAGAAAAAAAATCCTTGAAATTGCTAGGGCAAAAGGCTCTCTATCCTACAATGGGTCCCCTATACAAGTCTTTCCCGATCTACCCAGAGAAGTTCTTAATAGACGGAGGGAGCTGCACCCAGTCACGGAAGCGCTAAGGCACTCCAAGATCCCTTATACGTGGCAAAACCTGACAAATCTCCAAGTGAACGTTAAAGAGGAACTCCACACCATAGGGAATATCGATGCTGGTCTCAAGCTCCTGCAGTCCCTAAATATCACCCCACAGATGGACACTAGCAAACATTCCAGGAAAAGAGAACACCCGCCATCTCCACACAAAGACGGCAAACAGGTTATCCGACATGTTAAGTAGTATAACAAAGCAACCTCTGTATATGCTTGTAAGAATGGCGTGAAGAAGTCTAATTACCACAGAAATACTCTAGAGTGTGTAATCTGTATTAATCTCACAATTAAATTTATATCCTAGGTTGAAATATAGCAAAGTTTAAATGTTTGACAAAAAGTTCTTAAAGTTTTAAGAGTTATTTTTTTAAAAGGGGTCGGGGGGGGGGGGGACCACACTCTTGTATTCTGCCTTCTGCATAACAGTCCTTTGTAGTCAGAGTGCTCTCTGTTAGACTTGGGAGGAATTACCTCACCAGGCTAAATAGGACTGTTATTTTAATTTAAACTGTTGTTATCTCATCTATTGATAACTAGTTTTTGGGAATCTATATCCTAAACAGAGAATTTATAGTGATAGATCGTTTGCAAAGATAAAATACTGATCTTGCTCTCTCCATTCACTTTTCTTTCCCTTTCCTTTTTTGAACCTGTATTGGGGTGGATATAACATACAAGTGAACAAAACTGTGTATTGTGTTAACTGATTTTATTTTTTGTTGTTTTCTTCTTGTTCAGTCGCACAGTCAAGTCCGACTCTTCGCGACCCCATGGACCAGATCACTCCAGGCCTTCTGCTCCAGCAGAATGGTGGGGCGGTGGCCCATCAAAAGTTTCGTTGATGGGGTTTGGTGTCATCTGCTGAGTCAGGAGGAAGCGTGCTAGTCAGAACTCCCAGTCTCTATCTGTGATCCGGCTGAGGGCTTCCTTTGCGGTGTGCACCATTCGCTCCGCTTGCCCGTTGGTTGCGGGGTGGAAGGGTGCTGACCTCACATGCCAGATTAGGTTCCTCTGGAGAAAATCCTGGAACTCTGCCAATGTGAACGCTGCCCTGTTGTCGGAGATTATCATGTCCAGCAGTCCATGGGTTGCAAAGATCTGGTGCAGCATGCGGATGACAGTCTTTGCAGACATGGTGGTGACAAGGCTAATCTCCAACCATTTAGAGTAGGAGTCCACAGTGACCAGGAATATCAGTCCTTGGAAGGGGCCAGCGAAGTCAATGCTTCCCCTTCTATTTGCCAAGGAGTGATGGGGCCGGATGCCATGATCTTAGTTTTTTTGATGTTGAGCTTCAAGCCCACTTTTGCGCTCTCCTCTTTTACCCTGAGCAAGAGGCTCTTTAGGTCCTCTTCACTTTCTGCCATTAGAGTGGTATCGTCTGCATATCTGAGGTTGTTGATCTTTTCCCCAGCAATCTTAATTCCCGCTTGTGATTCATCCAGGCCAGCATTTCGCATGATGTACTCTGCATATATATTAAATAAGCAAGGTGACAATATACATCCTTGTCGTACTCCTTTTCCTATGCTGAACCAATCAGTTGTTCTATATCTGGTTCTAACTGTTGCTTCTTGACCCTTATACAGGTTTCTCAAGAGACATGTGAGGTGGTCTGGTACTCCCATCTCTTTAAGGACCTGCCATAGTTTGTTGTGATACACACAGTGAAAGGCTTTAGCATAGTCAATGAAGCAGAAGTAGATGTTTTTCTGGTACTCTCTTGCTTTCTCCATAATCCAGCAAATGTTGGCAATTTGATATCTAGTTCCTCTACCTCTTCGAAACCCAGCTTGTACTTCTGGCAGTTCTCTATCCATGTACTGTTGAAGCCTAGCTTGTAGGATCTTGAGCATGACCTTGCTAGCATGTGATATGAGTGCAATTGTGCGATAGTTTGAACATTCCTTGGCATTGCCCTTCTTTGGGATTGGAATGTATACTGACCTTTTCCAATCCTGTGGCCACTGTTGCGTTTTCCAAATTTGCTGGCAAATTGAGTGCAGCACTTTAACAGCATCATCTTTTAAGACTTTGAATAGCTCAGCTGGGATACCATCACCTCCACTAGCTTTGTTGTTAGTAATGCTTTCTAAGGCCCATTTAACTTCACATTCCAGGATGTCTGGCTCGAGGTCAGTGATTATACCATCGTGGTTGTCAAGGACATCAAGGTCTTTCTTGTATTTTATACTCATATTAAATTTATAAGTTCTGTCTTAAACTTTTAGAGATTTATTAACTGCCCATTTTGTCAGGAGTGTTCAAATAAAATACTGGGAAACTAATTAGCTATTTTAAATCTCTACTGAGAGATATTAAACTCATACACAAGTACAATTAATTGATTTTTAACTACAATATGTTTTAAACCTTTTCCTTCTATATTAACTAGTGTCAAGATTAATTATAGTGTGATCAATCGGATATTTAGAATCAATTTAGTGTGCGATTGACGTATACATAATTACTGTTGATTGAGGAATTTTATAGATCAATTTTCAAATACATTTTTATCTGTTAGGAGTAAGTAAAGTGTAATCAACTTGGTTTTATAAATTCATTGAGTGTTATCTGAACTGGTATATAATTACAACCGCTTAATAAATATTCAAAATTTTAAAAGTTCTACATATCAAAGTAGCAAAGCAATACATTAATTAGAAAAGAGTGGGCTCCAGTTGGCCATCTAATAATAATAATAATAATAATAATAATAATAATAATAATAATAATAATAATAATAATAACTTTCTATTGGAGTGAGTGGTGCAATTGTTAAGATGACAGTACATAATTAGGAGAATATTTAACAGGCAAGAAACTTACCTTGGTAGTCCTCTTTCTCTATTCTCCAGAACCAAAGTTTTGAAATATCGGGCATTGTATACGAATTTGACAAAACTCATTGACTACACACATACACTAATTGACCATGAATAACGTTATGTGGACTGTCACATCACAAAATGTTTGAGGTCTTAACAACTTAATTAAACACAAGAGGGTTCTAACACATTTATCCAAAACCAACTCGGAAGTGCTCCTACTGGAAGAGACTCATCTACATTCTAAAAATCAACCAGAGCTTAAAGTTAAATGGATTCAATACCAATTTCATGCTAATGGGAATTCCAAGTCCAGGGGGGTCGCAATACTCCTAGCGCACAAAGTCTGCTTCCAGCTCCAAGACACATTGGCTGACCATAATGGCCACTACATATTCTTTAAAGGCCTCCTTGACGAACAAGTGGTTACAATAGCTTCGGTGTATGCCCCTAATGTGTCTAAACTCACATTCATTAATGATACCTTGACAGCTTTAGACCTATTTCATGAGGGAGAAATAATACTGGGAGGAGATTTCAATCTAATTATAGACCCAAGAATTGATCGCTCCAACACACGGAGAAACGACCACCAGAATTCCAATTGAATGACTGAAGGAATTATTACAGCAACACAAACTGACAGATGTCTGGAGGCATACTCATCCAGTTGACAAGGATTATACCTTCTACTCTACTAGACATGCTGTATACACATGTATAGACTTCATCCTAGTGTCTAACACCACAACACACAAAGTCTTAAACTCTGACGTAGGCTCCATCACCTGGTCCGATCATGCGGCGGTGAGTTGTGTGCCACAACCCTCGACTAAACAAATCCAGACTAAGACATGGACGCTCAACAAATCTCTTCTTTTCAATGATCAGTGCGTGGCAACAATAGACCAACAAATAGGTCAATATTTAAAAGAAAACTCCACAGAGGAAATGTCATCCTCCATAATTTGGGACACCCTAAAGGTAGTAATCAGGGGATACTGCATCTCCTTGAGGAAAGAAAAATCAGCTTTAAGAGAGGAGAGTCACAACAAAATCCGACTTCTGGAGGCCAAACACAAAGCAACGGGGAGTAATAGAGTATATAGGAAGCTCAATACTGTTTCTAGACTTATGGAATCCAAAAGACACACCACCCTTCCATCATGAACTAATCACCAGTCTTACTGTGGTTGCCAAAACAGTGATTGCATCCAAATGGAAAGCAGACAAAGCCCCGTCTCACTCATGTTGGCTAAATAAAGTGTGGGATGAACTGATCTTGGAAAAAAATAACAGATAGTCTTCTCCACTCAGACCTTTATCCCAAGCCATCTACATTTGCAGAAAAATGGCTACCCTTCATGGAATATCTATTCGCCTCAGATCTGCAGCCGCACAATCGCATATATCTGAACATATTACACCAATAACTGACTTCATATCAATGCACACACAATGCCTAGACAAGTTAAATTGTAAATTGGTTCTAATTGAATAAGAGAAACTCTTGCCCACTGTCATCTAAATACTGATTCTGGTAAAGTATACCATACACTTGTTGCTACGCTTATTGTATTTACTAACTTGATAATATGCAATCTCACTAGTTTCTTATTATTAAGACAATTATATCTGTAATCACACATGACACTTTGTATGTAATGTTACTGAAATCTGTTTATTGTTGAAAACCAATAAAAAGATTTTAAAAAAAGATTAAAGCCATTTGTTTTCCTGGATGGGCTTCAAAATATTCTATCACATTTAATATCATTCTTACGTTACTCCTGAGTTGTCTTTTTGGAAGAAAGTCTGTTTGATCTTGGTGAATTGTTTGAATCAAAACTCTTTTCATTCTTGCAGCCAAAATAGAAGCATACATTTTATAATCCACATTTAAGAGTGAAATTGGCCTATAATTCTTGATTTCTTTCTCATCAGAATTTTGTTTGTATATCAATGTTCTCAATGCTTCATTCCAAGTCTCTGGTATTTTCCCTTCAGTTACTATGTTTTAGATAACATATTTTAGTGGTAATATCAGTTGATCTTCAAATACATGGTAAAAGTCCACAGGAAATCCATCAGGGCCTGGAGTTTTCACCTTTTTTATTTATCACAGACATAGGTATGTCAGTTGGCCCTCAGAATATTTGAAATATTGTTGTCAAATCTTTCCCCAGCCATTTGGAAGAAGGAGGTGGGGGGAGAGAAACTTCCCCTCCTCCCTTTCTTTTGTCCTTTTAAAGTTTAAAGGGCCAAATGCAGAGGGATTCTCTAATGATATTGCCTAAGCAGTTACTCACGGTGTTCTTCTTAGGTTGTTTAGGCAGAGTTCTCAGGGTCTCTCTTAGTTGGGCAGTCACAGCTACATGTTCATGGCTGCCATAGAAGGCTCTTCATTGATCCTTGCTGGGGATGATCCAGGGCTTCTCCCGCTCGCTGTCACTTTCGGGGCCCCCGGATCAAGTCCCTTGCCGGTGCTCTCTCCTACAGAGAGCTCACTGAGGTTCAGGATCTCCTGAACTCCTCTAAAGAAATCGATGAGCCGGTGGCATCCCGGGAGTGAGTCCCGGTGCTAACCGTCTTGCACGTCACAACCCGAAAAATCTCTTTCCATGATTTCTATAGGGTGGAATCATTGTGCCCCTCTTCTTTTTAAAAAGAGTGTGATGCCCCTACTGAGCCAAGGCTAGAACTGCTCATTCTTGTGCAGTCCAGCCAACCAGAAGAAGATTGGGGGTGGGAAGAAGAAGACATTTTGCTTTCAGTGGGTGCATCTAAGAATGGGTAAAGAAGCAATAAACAATAAGAATTTGAGATCCATGAATCTCAAGCATGTTTTCTATTACTAAATAATAGTTCTGTGTTTGGATTAGGGTCGCAGCATTTGTCTGTCTAGTGTGTTTTTAATTCTGTCCTTCCTTGAAGATGCTCAGGGCAATAGAATGGGTTTCCCTTCTTTAAATTATGCTCTAAGCACCCTATGAGGTAGGTTAGAGTGAAAGAGAGTGACTGGCCTAAGGTCACCCAGAGAGCTTCACAGCATAGCAGTATGAAGATTTCAAAATGAAGTTCTGAAATCCTATTCAGACACTCTAAATACTACACTGTGCTGGCTCTAAGGGCATCACTAGAAAATATTATGTCCTTGGGTCCAACTTGGGGACACCACCACCATTTTAGACACATTTTAGCATTTAAAAATTTATTTATTTATTTATTTATTTATTATTTAAATTTATACCCCACCCTCCCCCGTAGGGCTCAGGGCGGCTTACAGGCAAGATAAAACTTGCAACATAAAACAACAATACAAAATTACCAAAATATATACATTTTAA
>NW_015170289.1:356721-363897 GCF_001447785.1 Gekko japonicus | reverse complement strand
AAGGTTGTCAGATTCCGAATTACTCTAAACAATTGGGCTGGGCGCGAGCTCTCAGACGCAATCTCAGCCGCATAGAAATCCTTCTTAGCGGCCTTGACTGCCATCTCATAGGCTTTCATAAACGTCCTATAAGATGTTCTCGAGGCCTCGTCGCGAGCGCGGCACCACCGTCTCTCTAATCGTCTAAGTTCTCGTTTCAGCGCCCGGTAGGGCGTGCCTACCGCGAGTACAGAGAGGACGCCTGGGAGCGATCTCGTCGATGGCGGCGGAGAGCCGGAGATTCCAGTCCTCCACCATCTCATCCAACGAGTCGCCAGGGGGCCTAGGATCCCACAGAGCCCTCTGGAACCGCTCCGGGTCCATTAAGCTCCGCGGGTGAGCAAAAATACGCTCGCCGCCTAAGCTGGGTTGAGATGGAATGCTCAGACGGGCCTTCAGGGCAGGTGGTCCGACCATGGCTCTGCCTCAGCAGTGATCCGGTCCACCTCCACTCCAACCGCAAAGATCAGATCAAGCATGTGACCAGCCTGATGCGTAGGGGCCGACACACACTGAGAGAGCCCCAGTGCCGCCATGGATGCCACTAGGTCCGTAGCCCGGCTAGAGTCCTCGTCCTCAGCATGGACGTTGAAATCACCCAAGAGAATAAGTCGAGGGTGATCCAACGCCCAGCCTGATACGGCCTCCAGCAGGGACGGCAGACTATTGGCCGGTGCATTAGGCGGTCGGTACACCAGCCAAATCGCCAAACTCTTCTCAGCCCCCAGCAGCAAGCCAACACACTCTAAGCCCGCGATCTCTACAGACGGGAGTGTCCTGAAGGAGTAAACCTCCCGAATGAGAATAGCAACTCCTCCCCCCGCCCCCTCTTCCGCAATTGGTGAAAGACCGAGTAGCCTGGATGGGCTAACTGGGTGAGATTCAGGGTCTCCCCTTCTCTCACCCAGGTCTCGGTCACGCACACCAGGTCCGCCTGATGTTCCGTCACAAAGTCCCGTAGGACTGTGACTTTGTTGTTAATGGACCTGGCGTTGCACAACACCAATGATGGATGGGGGACAGTCCTGGCCCCACTGACAACCACCCTTGGGATGGGCCGAAGGCTGGAAGGGCACCGAGCTCTTCTAGTTCTCTGTGACCTTCCCTCTTTAGCCTGCCGAGGCCCACCGCTAAACTTCCCCCTCCCCAAGAGCACCGGAATTTGCCACTCGGTCATATTCTATACTGCTAGCCGTCTCCGAGAAAAATTCAGACCGCTAAAGCACAGACTCCAAGCCAACAGAACTGCCGCTGCTAAGACTCCTAATAACATGCTGCTTAAAATACTACATTAAACTACCTCAGGTCGACTGAACAGATCAGATCAACAAATAAACAAAATTTCTCCCCTTAACTACCTCCCACCAAATACTACCCTGATCCCCCAGTCAGCCCGACATACCCACCAAACATACACCTCAGCAGCCAGACAAACCATTCACACCTCCCTCCCACAGAACTATCCTATCCCCAGCAGTTCCCTTTAACAATTTACTTCACTATTGAAGTCTGACCCCTCCACTCGCCTATTCCCTGATGTTCTCGAAGGCCCCAGTCACCCAGCGGGCACAGTGCTCCAACAAGAGGCAGTCCGATGAATACTCCGCATGAAACAGTTTGGTCTAATATTGACTCCGCTCTGTTTGTTGTCACCAAGCAGCTGTTCAGCATCGCCACTTTGATGTTTCCACTCCCGACCCAGCGCTCACTCCTGCGGCGCCGCCCCACTGACTCCGCTGGTTCTTCCACACCTTCTAACACTCCTCTGCCACCCCCCGGTAAGCCACAGTTGGTCCTGTAAGGGCAGACGGCCCCCAGTCGCAGGTCCCAGCTGGAGTTCGGGGGGGTATGGACGGGCTCCAGAGTAGAACAGAGGAAGAGAGCACCCTCCAGGGCCGCGTTTCTATGCTGCGTCTCTGCTTCACCGGATACACCGCCGCCCAGCTTCTCCAGTAATTCGACGCCGTCGGCTGGCAGCTCTCCGTCATTAGCCGATGATAAAGCCCCCGACCAGATCTCCGGTAGGCCGAGGACAAGCCCACCACCCAAGCTGTAGCATCTGTAATCCAAGCCGCTGTAGAGTCTGCAAGCCGAGCCGCAGCTGTGAGAGCCTGCAGCATAGCAGTACCAGGTTCTCCCTGTCCCCCCTGCACATCTCTACAAGTGCAGAAATGTCTGACCTCACTTTTGGCACTTGAAAAGACTCAGGGAGAGGGGGACAAGAGCATCTGGCTCCACCATGGTAAGGGGGCAATTAGGATTGGGCCCTTTGCAGCATTTCAAAATCAAGCCTGTTAAACTCTCAAATGCCGTTTTTCCAGGTTGGACCCGGGTGCTGTCACCTCGAACTGTGCCCTAACTCTCTCCCTGAATCATGGTCCCCAGCCCAAACTGCTGTCAGATTCCTGGTTAAATCAGTTCTCAACACCAGCCAGTTTGAAGAAAGCTAACTTTATTGAGACAGTTGATAGATACCATCATGGACACATCTATTGTTAGGACTGAAGTTAAATGCACGATATTTGTAGATATAGTGGGTTCAAGTAAAGGCACTAAAGATCAGGACCCAATCACCCCACAGTATTTGCCCACCAGAACTAACTGTCAGCTCCCCCCCCCCCATAGGCACATAGCCTCTACATAGTAAGGACAACAGGATCACAGACATTTGAGAAACCAGGACATCTGGCATCGCTAAGGTGACAAGCCCCAGGCACATCAAAGAGAGAGAGAGAGGAACCTCCTCTCCCAATGACAGGTGAGCTGTAAAATGCAAAATGCACAGGGAGCCTGACAAATGCCACCCCTAGAACTGTTATTTGCCTGTGTGGGGGCATACATATTGTCAAGGGTAAAAAAATATCATAAAAAAAATGCATGATATTCATTCATGGATCTTCCACCATCTGATCAGAGTTGATGCTCAGGTTACAATTTCAGAGACAATTAATATGAAAATTGACCTAACTGAACACAGTGAAACCTATTTTTACATTAGAACCTGGCTATATAACTCCAGCAAATCAGCACCCCCATTCTACACATTGAGATTTGGTGCTCAAGGTTAAGATATCCCTAAAAATAGAACCCAGCTGAGCTATTCAAAGTCTTAAAATATGATGCTGTTAAAATGATGCACTCAATATGCCAGCATATTTGGAAAACGCAGCTGTGGCCACAGAATTAGAAAATGTTGGTTTACATTCCAGTCCCAAAGAAGGGCAATGTCAAGGAATGTTCAAACTATCACACAATTGCACTCATATCACACGCTAGCAAGGTCATGCTCAAGATCCTACAAGCTAGGCTTCAGCAGTACGTGGATAGAGAACTGCCAGAAGTACAAGCTGGGTTTCAAAGAGATAGAGGAACTAGAGATCAAATTGCCAACATTCGCTGGATTATGGAGAAAGCAAGGGAGTACCAGAAAAACATCTACTTCTGCTTCATTGATTGTGTGGATCACAACAAACTATGGCAAGTCTTTAAAGAGACGGGAGTACCAGACCACCTCACATGTCTCCTGAGAAACCTGTATAAGGGTCAAGAAGCGAAAGTTAGAACCGGACATGGAACAACTGATGGGTTTAGACTAGGAAAAGGAGTATGGCAAGGATGTATATTGTCACCCTGCTTATTTAATTTATATACAGAGTACATAATGTGAAATGCCGGCCTGGATGAATCACAAACCAGAATTCAGATTGCTGGGGAAAACATCAACAACCTCAGATATGCAGACGAGACCACTCTAATGGCAGAAAGTGAAGAGGACCTAAAGAGCTTCTTGATGAGGATTAAAGAGGAAAGTGCAAAAGTCGGCTTGAAACTCAACAGCAAAAAACCTAAGATCATGACATCCAGCCCCATCACTCCTTGGCAAATTGAAGGGGAAGTCATGGAAGCAGTGACAGAATTCATGTTTCTGGGATCCAGGATCACTGCAGATGGTGACTGCAACCGTGAAATGAAAAGATGCCTGCTCCTTGGGAGGAAAGCTATGGCAAACCTAGACAGCATAATAAAAAGTAGAGACATCACCCTGCCAACAAAAGTTCGTATGGTCAAAGCAATGGTATTCCCAGTAGTAATGTATGGCTGTGAGAGTTGGACTATAAGAAAGGCTGAGCATTGAAGAATAGATGTTTTCACATTATGATGCTGGAGAAGACTCTTGTCAATCCTACAGGAAATAAGCCCTTATTTTTTCACTGGAAGGCCAGATACTGAAGCTGAAGCTCAAATACTTTGGCCAATAAATGAGAAGGGAGCACTTACTGGAGAAGACCCCAATGCTGGGAAAGACTGAAGGTAAAAGAAGAAGGGGAGGGCAAAGGATGAGACGGTTAGACAGTGTTATCGATGCAATGAACATGAAATTAAGCAAACTCCAGAGAATGACGGAAGACAGGAGGGCCTGGTTTGATGTGGTCCATGGGGTCATGAAGAGTCGAACTCAACTGTGCAACTGAACAACAACAACAAAAATAGAACTGTTATTTATGTACAAGCTAAATAAGCTACAGTTTAGTACCTGAAATTATTGGTGGGGGGCCTCCAATGTTTTAAAAAAATAGAACTAAAACACTAAATTCCATTTTGGGGTACTTCTATGGGGCCTGTTAAACTGGGCATAGTTTAATGCTTTAGGATACCTAAGGTCACCCAGATATTACTTTTTGTTCTTTTTAAAGAATTGTCTCTTAATTGTGTTCCTTTTGGGCTATGAACAGATAAGGTCTGAAATCTTGATTAATTACCTTTTCTGTAGGATAAGTAGTAGGGTTGCCAGATCCCCAGGGGGGCAAGGGTTTGCGCACTTTAGTGCCCCCCAATCCGCTGGCCTGGATCTGGCCATTAGGGGAACCCTGCCCCCAAAGTGCCTGGATCAGGCCAACGTGCCCGGTATTATGACATCACCCGTAGGTGACAGCATCACGCCGAGGACATCGCCAGGTCGGATGGTATAGCATTCGGCCTGAAAACTCTATGGCATAATAAAGTTTCTAGCTGAATGCTAGAGCATCCCCCTGGTGACGTGCCTAGCACACTACACACACACGCCAGAAGATCCTGGTTTCTCTCCCCGCTGGCAACCCTAATAATTAGCATAGCACTGAGCACTTGTGTTACTGAAATCAGTGTTGTATTCCTATTATTTATTTTATGTTATTTACAGAATTTATATCCCAGCTTTCTCCTCTCACAAAGATAACCAAGGCAGCTAACAATTTAAAACATACACAATAAAACTGCATTTTAAAACCGTTTATAACTGTATTTCTGTTATTAGTGTCAGGTCTGTATTTTCAGTTGAGAACTAGAAGAAGCTGCTCGTCCATTTGCAGATTGAACCACATTTGAATACCATGTACAGAAAAATACAACTTACCAAATGTGCACCCTGTATTTCTGTCCATCATCCACTTGACTGTCAGTATTGATGCTTCTAACTTCTCCACTATCACATGCAAATTGGTACTGTATAAAAGAAGGGGGGAGAGATACTGTATTGTAGCTGTAGTTGTATATATATGAGTAAAATATGGGAAAAGTGGGGACATAGGTTTGAATTCTGCACACCTGTTGTATTAACAGCAGCACCTTTCTCTGGTGCAAAGTGGCACTTATGGTGCACTTATGGAAGAGGCTCTTCTGAGTTCTTTGGTATCAGGGATCCAACTTATGGTTATCTTGGACAATGCCCAGAGTTCATTTGAGTGTATGGCCTTCACATGCTTGTCATCTATGAGAGCAATACCATCCTGTATATGCAATAGCTAATGCATGTACACAACACTTCACACAACAGTTCACCTTTCATGGACAGGGAAAGATAAGCTGTTATGCTTGTGAAACTCTGGATCATAGGCACGGGCAGAAACTTGGGAAGAAAGTTTTCCTGAAGACACTCCCAAATATTCCAGGTCTAAAATAGCTAACATGGTGTACTGATTAAAATGTCAGGCTAGGATCTGGAAGACCCAAATTTAAATCCCCACTTTGCCTATGGAAGTTTGCTGGGTGACATTGGACATTGGACTTTCTCTCAGCTTAACCTACTTTCACCAGGTTGTTGTGAGGATACAATGGAGGAAGGGAGAACAGATATGTATACTGGTTTGGATCCCATTTGGGGAGAAAAGAGTATAATATCATAAGAACATAAGAACATAAGACACCAAATGTTGGATCAGGCCAAAGGCCCATCCAGTCCAACACTCTGTGTCACACAGCGGCCAGAAATACCAGTGCCATCAGGAGGTCCACCAGTGGGGCCAGGACATTAGAAGCCCTCCCACTGTTGACCCCCCCCAAGCACCAAGAAGACAGAGCATCACTTGCCCCAGAGCCCCTATCTATATCTTGTGGCTACTAGCCACTGATGGACCTCTGCTCCATATCTATATATCTAATAGCGAAGGCGCCCCCTGGTGTGCGGATGCTTAAATCCAGTAAAAGGAAGCTCCCTCTGGCCCAGCAGGTTTTCTTACATATTCAGTAGTCTACCAGTGCCTGCAGAAAAATCCAAAAACTAGAAAAAAACCCTTCAGGGATGGCTGAATTCCCCCCAAAACCTTTTGAAATGGCCTCTGCAGGGATCTGCTTCAGATATCAACTGTGAGAGAGAGGTTAGAACGTTCAGGGTGGGGGGGGAGGGGGAAGAGGCTTCTAACCGGCTCTGTGAGTCAAAGGGTGTGGGGGAAGGGCCCTTTCCAGGCCTCCTTTGGCCTTTCAGGGAGGGAGGGAGCCTTGGGGCCTGGCCTGGGGAGTCCCTAGAGGTTTTGATTGGGGAAGGGAGAGGCCTCAGCTGGGTATAATGCCACAGAGTCCACCTTCTAAAGCAGTCATTTTCTCCAGGGAGACAGATCTCTGCTGCCTTGAGTTCAGTTGTAAGTCTGGGGGGGGGCGTTTCCTTCAGGCCCCACTTAGAGGTTTCCAAGCCTAGGCCTTCCAGCACTCTAGGGTCGCAAGGTTCCCCCCCGGCCACCGACAGGGGATTCTGGATAAGGTTGCCAGGTCCAGGCTGGGAAACTCCTGGAGATATGCGGGAGGAGCCTGGGGAGAACAGGGGCCTCAGTGTGGTACAATGTCACAGAGTCCACCCTCCAAAGCATCCATTTTCTCCGTGGGAAG